>NC_070637.1:20889933-20891191 GCF_947347685.1 Pleuronectes platessa
ATATACACAGAAATATCAAAACAGGTCGTCAGGCTAATGAAATTTTTCTGCAGACCTATCTATTTTTGCTTTATTAACCCAGATTTGTTTAGGTCGGAATAACAGAAATATATTTTCTTACCCTGACATTAAAACCAAAGCCACAAAGCAGCTTCTGAACCAGCACAGAAGTCGTCTCTGCTGCTTCAGGCTGTCATATCATCTCTTCAATGTCAGAGTGTTGGAGCCGCGAGGCCCCGCAGCCTCTCTTCAGGTCTCAGGTTTGAAAGTTTGCTTCCCTGGCATCCGAGCGTTTCAGCCCTTATTACTTTTAACATGTTCCTAAAGAAGGTGCAGGTGTTCTTCCTGCGCTGTGGTTTTCTAGTCTTAGTTTTATGAGGAGATGTTAGCGAGTGTCACCGACTGGGGCTCGAGGTTGTGACGCTTTGCACAGTTAACGCTCCAGCTTGCAAGCCCCTGGCTACAGCCTGACATCTGAGCTGCAAATCTGTGCATCTGTGTGTGTGTCTGTGTGTGTATGTGTGTGTCTGTGTGTATGATAGAGCTGTAAAGCCACCGTTTGACAATGCTCTTTCAGCAGGCCGCCCTGCATTCGCTCCCGGCTACAGAAGCCAGCTGGGCAACGCAGAGACAGAGATGATGGGAAGAGGAGGAGAGGAAGATGAAGGAGGGCAGAGGATGACTGATCAGCGCCACCCAGAGGTAAGAGGAGAATTAAGAGATTTACTGTAAGTATAATCTGAGGCCCTGAATCATTTCTCACATTTATTTTTTTAATGTTGTAATTTTTGTCAGAAAATGTCTTGTTAACTATCAGACGTTTTAGATACTGGTGGGTTTTCACAGTTTACAGAAGGAACTTGAAAAGAAAGATCTGAAATAATCCACAACTGCTTTTTAAAAATGAGCTTAAACCTCTTTTTTTCTGCAATTTGTGTAAAAACTTCCTCAAGGGAAAAAAAAATCCAGATAACGTGAAGCAGCTGTTGTTCTATGAAAAATGAAAATGTCAGATTTTTTAAATTGGATGATGAAAACAACAACTTGCATATGTGTTATGTAAATTGAAAATGGGAAAAGGAGAGAGCAGTGACGTTAATATGAATCTGTCGAACACGAGTGTGAACCGTGATGATTTTAAGATTTAGCTGGACCTCGCTCCATTTCTTTCATTCTTTTATCATCCCTCTATCGCTCAGCTCCTCTCAGATCACACACACAGTTGCGACTCATCATACACACAGTGAAGCACACACAC
>NC_070637.1:20891391-20906391 GCF_947347685.1 Pleuronectes platessa
GTAGACAATATGTGGTGTCAGTGATGGAGCAGGAGAGAAGGGGGCGAGCGAGGGTGTGTGTGTACATGTGTTAGCGTTCGGTGGTGGTTAAGAGTAAGGTGAGGTTGGGGGGGGGGGGGGGGGGGGGGTAGAGAGCCTGCACACAGTGGGGCAACAACACCCACACACCCTTGCCCACGTGCGCCAGGCGTCCTGTGGAGCCGCACACCAACTGGGCTCCACGCTCAGGGAGGATGAGACCCCCCCCACCCCCCCCCCCCCCCCCACGGAGCTCGCACACTCTTCTCACACACGTACAGATACTATAGCATAAGATGGAAGCTGTATTAGCCGCAGCCTTTTTCTATAAGTCAGTGCTTCCGTTATATCGCTGCGCGTCTCTTACACACCAGGAAGTATTCTGGGATTCAGATGCCACCGAACCAGTCACAGTTGAATCATGAATTTACCTCCTTGTTCTCTCGATTACTCATGTGACTAACGCAGCCATAAATAAATCATCTGATATAACACCACAACTTCCGAGACCAACTGTTGGGCATGAGCGCAGGTGTAGTGCTTCACCGCCATAGATCTGTAATCGCAGTGTGTCACATGACAAAGAGAAAACATCGCCGCTCTACAGAGAGCAGGAGAATGTAAACAAGTATTAAAACCATTTTGATTGGAAATAAACATTAGATTAGAAAAAGGACGGGTTGTGGATATCGCTGGGAAGAAAGTGTCCTTTTCTGTGAGGGCCTGCTGCCAAGTAACGCCACTGCACAATTTAATGATGAAAATGATCTAGAAATCTATTCACGTGTGAAAAATCCATCAGATAATGTAAAAGTAGAAGCTTTTCATTATAAAAGGAGGATGAATATCACTGAAATCATAATAACCTTAATGGGGAATTAACAAATCAATGTTGCGTAAATCCTGTTGTTTTTTGGTTTATTGCTTTCAAACAAATGTCCCTAACGTGTGATAAAGATGTGAGAATTTGTGTTTTCCCTCTGATGTGTTAACAGTAGTATTGTGTGTATTTTCTCACCTGTCATTCATAACCTGATCTGTTCCTCCAAGTCGAGGCAGCGAGCTTCTAGACTCGTTCTAATCTCCTGGAGGTTGTTTATCCTCCGAGGCCGTTTGTTGTTCTTTACGTCTGCACACAGACCGACTAACATGTTAATGCAAATGCTACAGTTAAAAATAAACCTAACCAACTAGAGAATACATATTTTTTATGTTTTATTGTCAAACTTATGTCTAAAATACTTCATGATCTAAGACAAGAATGTAATTAGCGGTGATGGGTCGGACTTCCAGTGCATCTGAACCACTAGTCCACTGGACGCCCTCAACCCCACTTCCTGCCTCGCAAACTGAAACCGACCAATCAGCAGGGGGCACGGCTCATACCGCCTGACGCCGCGGGTGAGACTAACTCCTGGAACAATTCATCAGAGTTTACTTTTCTCCATCTTGATGCAACTGTCTCATCGTTTCCTCGCTCAGCTCGACCGAGGCCGTCCAGCAGGACTTTCACCGCTACACTAGGCTTCAGCTCCAGGAGCTCAAACAACCCGAGGCACAAAACACGACAACACCACAATGCTGCTAAACTACACTGCACACACACACACGTCTGAACACTGAGTCAGTCTGTGAGCGGAGAAATTTTCACCTAAAGACAAGTTCAAGGTGAAAGTTAGTTAGTGTGTACATGTACAGGATCTGTATTTTATATTGATATATATAAAAGAAATCCCACAATGCACTTCAGTGTGTGTATTGTGTCCACGTGTCCTGTAGCTGGTGAGGCCAGTGCGGTCTGGCAGTGCCAGATTGGGGGCTGTCATGTGACTAATGTGCAGCACAGCTCCAACAGCTGACAGGACACTGGGCCCAGGGTCACTGTCATCCACACAAAGGCACACACACACACAGACACACACACACACTCAGGCAGCCCAGATGGAGCGCTGTGCAGGCCTGCTGTGACTACTGTAGCATCAGGTTAACGAGAAAACAGGTCAGAATGGACAGCAGTGTGTAGTGTGTTGACGTGCTCTGTCCAAACAGCCTGAATCGATGATGCTCCGTGACAAGAGGACACGGACGCCCAGCAGACAGAGGGAATACACAACTGAGCCACAATGAGGAAACAATGAAGAAACAGATGCTTTGTGTGTCGATCAAGTTTTTTGGAAGAAATTGGAATCAGGATGAAGGATGATGTCAGAGAAAATGAAAGCTGAATATTTTTTTGTTTTTTTTTTGTGTTAAGAAAATGTAATTAGAGAATCAAATGTGCTGACCTGGGTTTTCTTGCCATCTCTTCCAGTTGTGACACCAGTTTGCTGAACTTATCCTCCAGCTTCTTGATCATGGACCTCTGGGATCTCAACAGAAGGTTCACCTTACATCGAGGTGAACCATCGCAGGACGACTTTGTTTGGCTTTCAGAGATCGAGGCCGAATGAATCTTCACCTTGACCCAAACAAAACTGAGCCAAACTCAAGTAAATTAACTATTTCGAAACTCCTAAACCTACAGTTTTTAATTATTAGTCCACTGCAAAAAGAGATGGATGGACCTGAACAAATGTGTTTGTAACACAATAACAGGGAAGTAATAAAAATAACCATGAAACAAAAGCTAACACAAACATGACTTAATATTTCTTAAATATTCTTTTTCTGAGAGAAGAGGAGAAAGTGAGTAACTTCTACTGAAAGGATGAAGAACAGCGACAAAACAGATGCTGTAATTGGCATTTAGAAGAATATAAATAAAAATTAACAACGTCCAGTACAAGCATTTGTGACGTTGTAATGTGTGATGTGTTATGAGTTATATTACCAGGAGATTATTTAGTCTCAATGTTAAGACCAAAGCTAAAAAAGTGTGATCTGCATATTTCATGAGAAAACTTATTTCAAATTCACTGATCAAAACAAGTTGGAGAACAAGTTTGAGCTTATACCTAAAGCATAAAGCATATGTGTGAATTAAATTTGTGTTTAACCATTGCCAAATCAAATTCAATGATTCCCTATAGTTACAATTTAGGAGGAAAAAACAGTTTGTATACAATAATAATGGTTGGAAGTACAAGTTTAAAAGACTTGGCTTCCAGAGCCTCGTGGCTTCTTCTCTGAACACATACGTTTCCGAGCGGAAGCCAAACAAATGGCTTCAAACATCAGAGAAACAAACGTCCACGTCGAGACTGATATTGAATCTTCTGTAACAAACACCGCAGTGAAAACAAGATACATGCGTCTGTTTGAATGTTTCCCCACAAGTCTTTTGTTGACGTCCGCAGAACTGTTCAAAGAGAAGGAACTGAAAAACAAAAGTACAGATAACACGGAATGGAGATATTAAGTGACTGAGGACGGTAGAACAGGGTGGAGAGAGAGAGAGAGAGGGTATTGTTGTTTTAAAGCTCTCTCTCTCTCTCTCTCTCTCTCTCTCTCCCTCTCTCTCTCTCTCTTCCACCCTTCCTGCCACGTCCTCAACCACTCATGGGGGGGGGGGGCTCTTTCTGAACAATCCAACACTGGGCTTTCATCGTTTCTTTGAAATGATCCACGTCTCGCTCTCCAACATATGTCTGCTCTTTTAAAAATAACAATGGCTGCCGTTTGGATTGAGGGAATGATCCACCTGCTCCGGCATTCTGTTACAGTCAAGCGCAACCAGAGACACCAAGGACTTGCAGTCTTTGAAAAGTGGCTCCGGTTGTGAAGTTTTTTTTTTTTTTTGCATATAGTAGAACTCGGGGGGGGAAGGGAGAAAGATAAGACAGAAAAATGAGGAAGAGCGATAACTGAAGATCTTTGCAGAGCGAATGTGATGCAAAAACGTTTATTGTCCCTGCAGGGGGAATTTTGACTACACAATTTGTCCATCTTTCTCTACATGCTAAAGAAATACTATTAAAATACAAGGGGGGGGGGGGGGGGATTATGACTGGGAGAGGTGTAAAGGTCAGAGCCCACTAATGTTTCATTCCTTGCCGGGAATGTAATATTCATATTTTAATGGCAGCCCTTTGCTCCTCCAAAGTGAGTTGCTGCATTACTTAATTTAATGCAGTATACACAAATCACAGCCATAGGTAATGCATGGAGTGCAAACACCGGATGCTGCAGAGAACGACTCTTATATGCACAGAGATACACACACACACACACTTACACACACACACACACACACACACACATGTACACTCAACAAAAGTTTGGTCAGTGCTGGAAAAGTTGTATGGAGAATGGTAATTAGCCGAGCAGGCTTTGAATGCGTCTGGCCATGCGTAGTCCAAAAAGAACCCTGGGACACAGAAACACAGCAGAACTGGCACCGAGCACAAACAGAGGAAAAATGAGGGAGGGGAGAGGCATGGCAGGGAAGGGAGGGAGGGACGGAGAGAAACATAAAATCTGATATCATCTAGAGGCTGCTCTGTACATATATTCTATTCAAAAAAGAAACATGAAAAAACGGGATGGGGGGAAAAAGGTGGATGGATGGAAGGACAAACGGAGGGACAGGGAGGCGGGGCTTGGAGAGCAAGAAAGCTAATTATCCAGCTCGTCTGTTGGGCTGCACGGGGAGAGGAAGTGATGCGAGCGACTAAAGGACGTCCAGCCCTCCATCCCCTCCCCGTCCCCAGTTTCCTGCTGTGCTCTGATGTCAGCTCTCTTTAGACAACATGTGTGCTGCCGACACGCGCCAGAAACAGACCCTTTGTTTACCCCCCCCCCCCTTCCCTCCCTCCTCCCTCCCTGCCTCCATCCATTCCTCCCTCTATACCCTCCATCTTTGTTCTGTGTACCAGCAGGCTCCCTGTTTGTTGAAGTTAACCACAGGTAAATAAAAAGATAGGAGAAGGGGAGAGGGGAGCGAGGGGGAGAGAGCCGTTGAGGGCGGGTGGTTGTGTGTGTGTGTGTGTGTGTGTGTGTGTGTGTGTGTGTGTGTGTGTGGGTGTGTGGGTGGCGGGGGGGGGGGTCCAGATGGTGCAACAGATGTGCTAGCAGCAGCAGCTCTCAGACAAGGAGCTCTGAGCCCGGGTCTCTCTGCAGCGCTCCCATCACCTTCCCTCCGCTCGGCCCCGTGATCCTCTCGTCTCCTCTCTCCACTTCTGTTCTGCTCCGCTCCGCTCGTCTGAGGTCACTTCACTTCAACTCGCTCTCGTTCAGCTCAGATGATTTGTGTTGCTGTCCGTCCCCTCCCACTCGGGGTAATGTCGTGATGAAGGTTAGTGAGGTGGCACAGCGAGAGGGGTAAACAAATCTTTTAACTTGAAGACGCAGGTTCAAGACCCCCGTCCCAGCAAACACCCTCCCTGCTGAAGTGTCCATCAGGAGGAGCCCAGCTCAGGGCTGTGAGCCTGTAGCTGGATAATCTGACTCTGGGCTCCATCCTGTGTGGTTCTCCTTTATTCTCCCATTCTCACCTCACACTCATGCAGGACAACTAAACGCCTGCGAGTAACAATTACCAACAACCCACTGATATGCAAATTGGAGAACTTGCTGTGATGTGGCTGTGTAGAGATGCTCTGAAGAATGCCTGGCTCTCCACTGAAACCCTTTTAATGCCGTCCTCTGGGAAGCCTGATCCCAAATCTCCTCTGGATGTGGCTCCATCATGGCAGCCGCACACGATCTGGTGTGCTAACGGCCACCAGAGACTAACTGAAACGTCTCAGTGGACGGAAATTCACTGACTGATATCTATTATCACATCACATGAATGTAATGTGTGCTGGAGCCTTTCATCCACAATCGCTTTTGTCTTAACTTTTCCAAAAAGTGAGGAAACAGACTTTTCTTGCACACGTCTCTATTCTCCTGAAGTCTGCATCGCATGAGAAGCAAATACATACTATTCAAGATAAACACCAGTGCATTTAAAAAAAAAAAAATCTATTAGCACAATGATCAGAAATGAGCTGCCAATGTGTCTTCAGTACATTTGTGAAAACAACGTTCCACCTCAGTGCTTCTCATGACAGAGCTGTGGAGCCTCATCCAGTGAATCAGCAGGACTTTAAAAGGTGGTTTGTCAGTGAGGACACTGTGGAGGACAAAGGACAGGTGTGTGGACAGTGTCTCCACTGTTGAAGTCAGGACGCACTGACCTCTCTGCTTGTGTCGAGCCTCCAGTAACGTCTCGGTGCCTTTCCTGTGCAAAGAGAGGGTTGTAGACTCCATCAGCTCCTGGAGAAAAAGAAAAGTAACCTGCTATCAGCTGTGTAGGAACTGCAATGATGATCCCATGGATACTGACATTGTGTACGTATACTTTTTACATAAGGTAAATCCATCAAAGTAGAATGGTGTGAATTAGATGAAAATAACTTTGCCTTTTATTTTTTTTTCAAACACTGCAACTAAATGTTAGTCTGTGCTTGAGATGACCGATGACTCATGTTCTGCTCGTGGAGGAGCATTAAAAACAAATCCACAAACCATCGTCAACAACTTCTGTCCTTAACATATTCATCATTTTTAAATGAGGAATTCAAAGGCATTATTAAAAACTGCATTTTAATGAGTTTAACTGACCACGATTTGAAGTATAAGCTGATTTTACTGACAGTCATTTACACTGACTATCATTCGATGCGTGTGAATCAATCCTAAGAGTGACAGCAGATCACAGTCTGGCTTTGTTGGTGGGGGGGGCGTCCAAATGTTTACTGCTGGATCACAGATTGTAGCTTTAAATGGCTTCTAATTAAACAGGCTATAAAAAACACTTAGAAAGTAATATACTGTACATGAGCAGCTGGGAAAGCAGTACATTTAATAATCGCTCTTATGATTCAACGTGCAAAGGGGAGAGTGAGATTGAAAACCTCGGATACCAACTCACGAGTATGAAAACCAGTTCAGGCAAATACCAGTGCCCTGTTCACAGTATAGATATAAATACAGTTTGGATTCAGCAGCTGCATTTCTATGAACATTCCAGCGTATATGACGACCATTGCTGGTACAAAAGAGGGAGAGGGTTGATTTGTGTGGAGGATATCAGTGATGGAGAGAACACGAGGTACAACATGAGAACGAAAGAGAGGACAGAGAAGAGGATGACAGAGAAGACTCAGGGGGTAGAAGGGTAGAAGTGTCAGGCCACTGTCAGCTCGGAGACCCCTGAGTGATACTGCAGCTGTCTACGAGACACACACACACACACACAGACACACACACACACACACACACACACACACACACACACACAATCGCTCCATTACAGACTAGTCCAGGAAAAAACGTTTATCCTCTGATTAAAAATAAACATAAAAATCTGGAATAAAGTTTTTTACAGTTTATTTACTTTGCTTAAGCAACTTCTGTGCACGCACTGTAAACTGGATCAATCTGATTCAATTGTACATACACACACACAAACACACAGTCGAACAGTCTTATCTACTTTTTACAGATATTTAGAGATCTGAACTTTAGAAGGTCTCCATACAAATAACACCATTCTTAGCTCCTAAACCGATATGTAGCGATATCATCTCTTCAATTTCCACTCACATTCGTCTAAATTTCAATCTCCAGCAGGTGAGATGCGAGCTAAGAGGCCTATCCCCCGTTGCCTTTGAACAACTCTGCATTTTACTCCCGTTTGAACCAAACTTTGTGACACAACTGAGTCCAAATGTGCCCAAACAACAGAGGAACAGACAAAGAAGGAGAGAAGAGAACAACTACAAAGACGGGAAAATCGAACAAACAAACAGAACTCTTCCTGAAGTCCAAAGGCGCTAATGAAGAGAGAATTCTCCAGTTTAAGTGAAAACTTTTCTCCCCTGCAGCGCTTGGCCTGCATCTCTAAAGTGACCGCGTCTGTCTGTTCCTCCGTGTGTGTGTGTGTGTGTGTGTGTGTGTGTGTGCGTGTGTTCTCCTGCTGTCCTGCTGTCTGGGGTGTGAAAGCGGGTGGCGGGTGTGCAGGGGACACAAGGAGACTGTGTGTGTCTGTACGTGTATGTGTGTATGTGTGTGTGAGTGAATGAACCCCCGCTGGGCTTGAACAGCAGCCTGAGCCACCAAAGCGCACACCAGGGCTCAGCGGGAGATGGCGGGCAGGCGTTGCCAGCCATTTGGTCCTGCAAGAGGTTCCAGGGGGCCGTGTGTATTTGCGTATGTCTATGTGTGTGTGTTTGTGTATAACTGAGGGGGGGGGGACTCACACCAGACCTGTTTATCCACCAATTAGCATCAGACAGACCGCCAGAAAGTTCCAGCAGTCAGCAGTAGAGTGGTGGTGAAGAGAAGGAGGGTGACAAAAAAAAAAAAAGCCGAAAAAGATAGATAAGCAAAAAGACAGAGAGCTACACATTTGGCATCTGTTTGGTCTTTCTGATCTACTGAACCTACATGAAGAACCTGAAACTCTCACACACGAGAGAACAGACTGAAGACCTTCCTCTCTGGGTGGAGGTGAGGAGACCTGGAGGTCCTGGAGAGTTTAGAGAAGTTCATGAAAATCTCCTCCAGGATCAACTTGGAACGATGTGCGGTTCTCTCGCCGGCGCCATTTTGTGCTCCCAATCAAATTCAACACGTTTACTTAGCAAATTGCTCACAAAATGGCTGCTGATGAGCACTGTCAAATTAAAACATAAAAAAGAGAAAGTAAAGTCAGTGGAGAGCCGAGCCCCGGAGCGAGCGAGAGGGCGACGGGCGGAGCAGAGGCTGAATGTGTGGGGCTGGAGCTGGATGATTCTCCCTGGACAATAATCTGCCTTCCAGCTAATTGGTGAATGGGCTCTGGGTTGCTGCCTGTGGCAGGAACTCCTGTTTGGGCCTAGGAGGCAATAGACTGAATATTGAGTTAGAGGATAGCTGGGCCTGTTTGTATATGCCTGGCCTGATGCGCTGTAGGACAGCTTGATAAGTATGGCGAGAGCTGCGTGGGCCAGGGGCCTAAGGTAGACTGGAATGGCTCTGGGGCTGCGGCCAGGTACAGTGGCTGCTGGGTAAGTGGGAGGTGGCAGAGGCGGTGGACGGCTGGCTAGCTGG
Source organism: Pleuronectes platessa (assembly GCF_947347685.1). Classification (NCBI taxonomy): domain Eukaryota; kingdom Metazoa; phylum Chordata; class Actinopteri; order Pleuronectiformes; family Pleuronectidae; genus Pleuronectes; species Pleuronectes platessa. The sequence goes on from NC_070637.1 coordinate 20,900,428, forward strand.
CTGGAGTGGCGAGGAAGAAGAGGGGGCCCAGTCCACACTGCCTGCCTAAGTGGGCACTATTCAAGCTGTTGCCCATTAGATGTGGGGTGCCAGGGCCTGACCAAGCGCAGAGTTTGCAGCACCCCATGGTGCAGCCGGGATCCCATGCCAGAACCACCAAATGCCGCGGTTTATCAGAGAACGAGCACAAATTGGAGTCAGACGGTGGACTTGGAGGAATAGAAGACATTTGCAAACGCCAACACCACTGACCGCTGCTAGGACCCAAGTAGAAGGGACTATCTCCTCTCTCAAGGCAACACACACAAACACACAAGCAAACTGAAGTTAGACATCGACACGATTGATGAAGCTCTTCTCAACTTTGAGTAACTTATTGGAAACGTTCAGTTTCCAAACCAAGAGAAGAGGAAACACACAGGAAATACATTAAGCTCTTTACATGAGAACTAATCGAAAAACTGAAGAGTACAATCCCTGAAATCACTGCATATTCATATTTATGCTCTACAATGATCCTGGGCTGCAAAATAACAGGTGTGAAATTAGCATACAGGTTAACAGATTGCGAACTCAGCCCAACGCACAAACATACAAACTCACAAACTCACAAACTCACAATCCTCGTTCACAGCAAAGAAGACGGACTGTTGTACGACATCGATGATCACTGAGGAGACGGAGCAGCAGGAAGGAGAAGAGTAATACTGTAAATACATTATTGTCTGTACATTTAAAATAAATGTGTCTCCGAAAATAGAATGTAGAGATTTGTGTATTTGCTCTCACGTGTGACGCTGCTCCTCACCAGGATCTAATAAAAAATATCAACAGAAATAAACAATGAATGATCTACTTATTAATTTTAAAATACTTCACCTTTAAAATTAGATTTGATTATCAAATCTAATTCACCCAAACTCAACCTTTGTGAGGCTTGCTGTCGGATATGATGCGATTGAATAGAACATGACACCGTACTATAAAAATTACAACTGTTAACATTTTGCTCGCATATCAACAGCAACACAAAAAAAATGGTGACACTCGAGGCGGTGATTCATTTCAGTGGAGGAACTCCAGCAGATCCACGGCTATTTATGATAGACTGCATCAATCAGACCCGTATTAATATTCAACAGTTTGATACGCAGCAACTACAAAAGAGGATTTTTTTTGCTGATGTGCGAGTGCGACTGTTTATGTGTGTGAGGCAGAGGTCTGTGTAACCACCACTGCCAACAATGGACGAGCGATACAACCGACATATTGTGCGTTTGTTGTTTCGCTGCATATCAGTGAAGCTGCACACGGTAAACATCTGAATTGTTTTCCTGTAGCAGACGACAAGCGGTGTCACCCATTTTTTTTCTCTCATGCACCTCAATGTGTTTTTAGCACATTTTTATCAAACCTCAGATTGATGTAATCACCCCGAGGTTTAATCAGTCTGTCAATCACTCTGCTCCCCCCCCCCCCCTTCATGAAACAAAGCCACGGTGAACAGAGGCCGCCTGATGCAGCCCCACCGTTTGTTTTACTCTCTGACCAGCTGATATTTCTCTCTATCCGTCCATCTCTCCGTACCGAGCGCTCTCATCTCTGCTCCGATCTTTCTTTTTCTGCCGTTTCCATCTCTCCCTCCTCCTCCTCCCTCCTCTTTTTCCCTCCCACCCTTTTTTTTCCTGTAACTAAACTGGCTGTGTCTCTCTCCATCTGCTGGTTCTTCCTTCAGCGGCCCTGCACCTGTTCACACCTCCTCTCCTGTTGGCCAGCCCCCCCCCCCCCCTTTTATCTCTCTCTTTTGCTCTCTCCCTCTCTCTCTCTCTCCCTCTCTCTCTCTCTCCATCTCTCTCTCTCTCCCTCTCTCTGCTCAGTACGATGCTGCCAGGCCCATTCCTGGCTCAGTTAGCCTCTCTGTCATTCAATCCATCTGTCGGCAAGTCAACTTTGTTTACAGCGGGCGGCCCGAGCCTCTATTCTTCTTCAAGGAGCACGGAAGCCCCCCCCACCCACCACCACCACCACCACCAAGGTCAGCGGCAAGCAAATCGTGCCCCAAACGGCAAATGATAAGTATATGGACTATAACACTCTTGAGATATGCACATCTTTAAAGCTGTTTTGTAAACTCTCTCATGCATATGAATAAACACATACATACATCCAGTTATAAATACACATGACCCCCACAGATACAAACATTTGCTGTTAAAGCACACATTCCCTCAGAGAAGAACACAGCTCGACACTGAAGTAATGAGCTGCCGATTGGCCTCTGTCATCGTCTCTCTCCTCTCTGCACAGAAAGCAGAGCACGAGAAGTTTAAGATTTAATTGGCACGGATGATCGGTGGTCTTAATACAGGAACACAGCGGACCGGCGGCGCAGGCATCTGTGGTTTTATAAAAATAAACCCACAGCATACGTACAGTACTCTCCCCTACTGACCCAGTCCCAGAAAACCAGGAATCCACGTCAGTGTCAAATCTGTGCCCTGCAGAAAACTGTTGTGGGGAACATATGTGGTGGAGCTGGGGGTCAAATCAATTTTAGCTGATGGAGGAAAATGTCTAAAATGTTTTTTCTTCAGGATAACACCAGGGTGAATTAATAGATGCATATTAATATTATAGCAAGTGAATAAATGCTGTATATTCCAATAAATTATATGGTGAGAAGGATTTTGTAAGATCATGACAGGAATATTTATAAAAAATGAAATAAATCATCTGCAGGAAACGTGTCAAATTTTTCTAAAATAAACAAATTCAAGATTAATAGCGAAAGTTTCACATAAGGATAGAAGGAGCTGAGGAGAGAAAGAAACACGTTCAGAAACATCACATCGAGTCGTCTCTCCTCGTGTGAACACAATCCACCCGTGTTGGAATTCACTTCACACCTGAGACATACCTGATGTTGTTTCAAACACCCCCCCCCCCCCCCCCCACACACACACACAGGCTCTGAAACTTGGGGGCAACTGGCAGGATGGAAACCTTCGCCATCCCGCTCTCCAAACCCGACCCAGCAAACTTCAGTCAACTCCTCTCTCATCCCCTCACTTTCCCGCACCTCTTCATTTCTACTGCTTCTCCCCTGTCCTCAGTCTCTGTGCTCCTGAGCCATGAGATCAGATGCTCAGTGAGGGAGAGGGTGGCCATTGAGGTGGAAAACAAAGAGAGGCGTTTTTTTTAAACTCAGCAGGGGAGACTCGGGCTGGAGTTGGCACCGGAGATTTGTGTCCGGATCACACACACACACACACACACACACACACACACACACACACACACACACACACACACACACACACGCACACACACCATGGCCAGCCTCACCACTCTTCTCCTACACTCCCCTCTGTCTCACTTATACAAATAAACTTCCTCCATATGCTCAAAAAAACCTTCTCTCTGCATAATTTCCCATTCGTCTTCCACTTTTTCATTTCTCATCTACATCTACTTTTATCTATTTGCCCTGATTTACATTTTCCAGCCTCAACTAATTTCAAATCAGTCATATTTCTACATGTAAAGTAAACCTTTACTGAGAGCCTGCACAAAATAGCTTCACTTTTATGGCTGTGTTTTATGTGTTGTATTTTTTGTACCTTTTTCACACAGCCTCAGTTTGGAGGAAGGCGCACATCAACTGCATAAATGCAGCTTTCTATTTTTGGGCCTATTTTATAATGTATATGAATATGAACTAAAGGTCTGTGTGGCAATTCAGCAACAGATCTTTTGAGATAAGATTACACTTTACTGTCCGAAGTTTGTCCTGCTTCCCAAGATGAACAAAATACATACCAAAAAAACTGTACATTAATCTGTTTGGTATTTCAAAAGTGTAGTAAAATCCAGCCAATGTGAAATGTCTTCATTTTTATCATTGCTTATGAGAGTCGCAACACAAGAAACATGTTTTTTTCAAAGGTCATGGAACATAAGCCGCTCTGACTGAAACACCCGGAGCCGGATGTGTCGCCTGTCCCCACTTTTCTTTTCAACACACCCTCTTTAATACATCATCACTCATTTCTCTTCCATCATTCCTCTCTGCATCTCTTCCTGAACCTCCAGTCTCATCCTCCTGATCATTCGGATGAAAAGGTGCAGATGCGGGCACTGCCCGGCTACCTGCGAGGCAACGCGTGGCACTGATGTGGTCACAAAGGGCAACATACAGAAAGGGATGAATTGAAGACAGGAGAATAAAGGAGAACAAAGAGCAGCTTTCTGAATTGTGAAAAAACGAAAAAAGGATGATAAGATAAAGGGATGGATCAATCAGGAAAAAGAGAGTGTCAGAGGTAAAAGAGAAACGAGGGGGACAGAAGAGCAGAGAGAGGTTCTGTCATTTTGGATGAAAGCAGTGCCTACTGGCCAGTGTGGAGGCACTGATGGTGCTACCCTCAACTTTGTGGGATGGCATAAAGTTGGCCAGATAGTACACGCACACACACACACACACACACACACACACACACACACACACATGTAACGTGCAGTAAAGCATAACGTATTTTAAAACCCCTAGTGGGCTTTTCAGTATTTCAAGATAAATGGTCAGATGTGTAAGTGGTGGCTTTAGGTGCACGGACAAGAAGAGATGAACTCTGTATGAAGTGAAACGTGGAGGGTGGAGGGATGACGGAGGGCTGGTGCTCTCCCTCTCGCTCTGTCCTCCAGCCGGCCTGTGTGTATGTAGGCCAGTGTCCCAGGGCACACTTGGCTGAGGTGACAACAGTTGTACCCGACAGATTTGCCTCCATCTTGCCTGAGGTCTCCCAGTAAGCGATCTGTCTATATTCCATCCATTCCCAGTCCTGCAAGATGGGCAGATTACAGCTCTGCTTAATAATCACACTACTTGTTAGTGCGTGATTTTCCACTGCTGAATTTTTCGCTTGCACAAATGAACCTTTATGATAGTTATGGTGCAAATGAGTTGATGCTTTCACAGAGTTAGAGCAAGTAAGATATTCTCACTGGGGCTCATGGTATCATTTATCTTCAGCCAAAAAAACTGATGATAGAAGGATGGATGAAGCTGTGGAGATATAGACACCTGTCTCCATCTACCAACGGGACATCCATGAGTCAACAGTGGAGTCAAAGTCAAGAGAAAGAGCCACACAGGTGAAATGACAGCAGATATATCTAAACTATTGATTCCTCCACAAGAAACTATGCCTCCTTGTGCTCATCATGAAATGTATTATAAAAATTTGCAAATTCAATACAGAAATGTATCTAGACACTCAAACTGAAAGAATACAAATCAATATCTCAATCTCAATATTGAAGATGAATTGGAGATGCGGTGCAGTTTCAATAATCATGAAATGTTGCACTGATAATTAGCTTTAATGTGACAGCGATGGTTAAAGATCAGAATCATAAGAGGGTGAATGTAAATAACACAATTAGAGGGAATATATAGATTTTGCTGGCTGCATTATAGATCATACACCCGGCCTCCTATGTTGGTGGATGGGACATGGACCAAACTCTAAAGCCACAGTGGTGTATAGACCGATAAGTCTGGTTTGAACTGGTTATTTGGTCCTTTAAAAACAGGGTGAAGCATCCGAATTGACAGACTCACAAATCACATCCAAAAAGATGGCAGCACCCACACCTGGGGGGGTTTAGCCTCATTTTTGTACAACCTCAGGAAGTAGAGCCATGCCGTCCATCTTTATATACAGTCTATGGTTAACATGTGTTCAAGATTGAAAAGAGGATTGGTTAAATTGAGATATAAGAAAATGTTCCTGCTCATGAGGTCACATTTTTATAGATCTTTCCCTGCCTTCTACTGCTATTTCCATTTAGTACTCAGATTTGCAAAAAATGCACAATTAAGCATTAACTCTATTAACACAAATAAACACACAATTAAAGACCAGCGACAGAAACCTGCAGCTGTGAGGGAGACATTCAGTCAGT
>NC_070637.1:20911391-20992925 GCF_947347685.1 Pleuronectes platessa
CCACACACACACAAACACACACTCACACACAGTATCATGCCTCCTGCAGCCTTTAGCACCACAGGACACCGCTGCCACATCTGTGCCCATCTCAGACACCTTGGCTGTGGGCAGCAGGGGTGAGAGAGTGCCCTGGGCGGCTGGCATGGGCTGGCATGGCCCTGTGACTGGATGGTGTGGAAGGGAACAGCAGCCAGTGGATGACAGGATGGATGGAGGGAAGGAGAAGGAGGGAATACAGGAGGGCAGGAGAGGTTAGGAGATAATGGAAAATAGAGAATAAGGTAGGAGAGGATGAAACTGAGAAAGAAAAGGGCGGTAACGGTAAACATGATGCTAAGGAAGGACGGCTAAGTTATATGAAAACAAAAGAGCTGCAGGTTGATAAGATAGAAAAATGTGCAAAGGGATTGATGTGTGGGGGGGGGTGAACGGCTAAAGGAACAGAAGGAGACAGGGAAAATGGGATGGAAAGAATCAGAAATAGAAAGAAAGAGGATGAGATAGAAGATGGAGGTGAGGGGGGGGGGGGGGGGGGGGGGGGCAGCCGGTAGCGCCCGTGGTGAGATGGGTACAGGGCACTGGCAGGTGGCACTGAGGCCAGGCTGTCCAGTCACCACCAGCCACACTTTGCTGTGTGTGTATATATGTATGTGTTTATGTGTGTGTGCGCGGGCCAGGGACAGAAGAAAGACTCAGGCGCCATTTTGGCTCTGCTGGAGCTGATGCTGGGCTGGACACCGGCCTAGTGGCACAGCGCAAGCAGTGTGTGTGTGTGTTGCATTGTGTTGTGGCATGCTTAACAGGATTAGAGGTGACCTGGTGAGGTCCAGTTGGTACCGGGACCAAGGCACAGCGGCGGGCATGTGTGTTTATGTGTATGTGCTTTGTGTAATAGGATTAGCTGTTACCTGGTGCGGTACAGTTGGTGTGCTGGTCTGAACTGGACTGGACTAGACTGGGCTGAGCTGGGCAGAAGCTGGGCATAAGGGAGTGGCATGTGTGTGTGTGTGTGTGTGAGTGTGGTGGCATGTATAATAGGATTAGGTCCTACCTGGTGAGGTTCAGTTGGCGCTGGGCATTTGCCAGCTGTTCTGTTAGGCTCAGGGCTTTGTCCTGCCATTGGCTCCCGTCCTTTTGGACCACCCCCAGATGTATCCGACAGCCAGCCAGCTCTGAGCTCAGCCCTTCCACTTCCTGTCCTGCAGAGATGGAGGAAAAAACAGGAGTAGAGGTGGTGAACAGTCCACAACAATCCACCTTATGCCCTCAAACACGCACAATGTCAAGGGCTGACTACAACCTCACCTAAAGGTCAACTAGGACATCATGTTAATATTGATAATAAACCATATTTTAAACTATGAGTAAATCATTTTACTGCATATGTTTTACAGTATTTGTAAAAAAAAAAGATTATCTTGCTTACGTAATCATTTCCACAGGACAACCTGGATAATTGATGCTTAGAAATTATTTGGATAAACTTGAAAGTTTGGATATAATATTTGAGGGCCTCTTAATGACGCATCTTATACTTCAGGACAGCTTCCATCGACTGACTTATAACTGATCATTTGATAATATTAAAACCAACTGTCCTGATACATCTGCAGACAGATAAAAATGCAGAGGTACCTTTGCAGAGTTTCCCAGCCGTCTGATGTTCCTGATCTTGAGGTTGCTGAGCTCTCTTTCTCTGCCTCCTCTTTCTTCTGCATGGACTGGTTATACTGGTATCGCAGGTCCGCAGACATCCTGAGATGATTATCAACACATATCACTTCCTGTCCGCTCCTCTCATCATTTGCTAATTTCGGATTAGTAATTTTATTTTTGGAAAAAGGTCCCTGAACTAAATACAGAATGTAATAATACTGATCTATTTGGCTACTTTTACCACAGTTAATATATATTCATACACTGTGTGCTACCTTTATTTGTATTATTATAAGTTATCATACACAAAAAAATAAAAGCACTTAATTTTATTGATATAAGAATGTGACCAAGAAATAATAAACCAGGGTCCACTATGGAACAGAAAGTAAACCTGATATTGATCCGTTTTTTTCACAACACTTCTCCAGGGTATACGATCTGCTGAAACGCAACAGCTAAATATCAGCTTTTCAGTTAAAGCCAAATATCAAAAACTTATTTATGTATTATGTATGTTGAATTACTCCTCCCATAACGTCCTGAAAATAAATCTTGACATTGATGAAACTTTGCTACCACCCAGTGGACTTACAGGGGCATTACAAGTAGACGACACAAACTGCATCTTGAGTATCAGGGGTGATCTTGAGCCCTGTTCCTTCAAATCGATAGCCTTCATTTTCAGGTGCTGGTCCAGCAGCAGTTCAACCTCTCACTTCAGACGTATTTTACTAAAATGCTAAATCTGAATGATTTTAATTCAAATTACTCAGTGGAAACTATTTGCAATTTAAGTTCCAACGACATCTAAGGATACATGTTGACTTAATGCTTCCTTGCACACACACTGAACTTTGGCATTGTCTTAGTCCTGGTCAATAATGTGGCGACGAGCACTTTCCATCTGATCGGTCAGTGAGCTCTTCTCTCTCTTTGAGCTCTGTCCAGATGCTCTTCTAACTCTGCAACACGCAACCGGCTCCATGTGGAGGACACATGGTACACACAGTGTTATATTCCTATCTCATTGAAAGAGTGATCTGTGTATTCATATATGTGATTGATACAGAAACCCACTAAAAGGTAAGATCAACAAATGGTAAATATTTTGGTTATTTGGATCAGTTATAAGGAACCATAAGTGATTTATTGAGAAATTCGCGGGTTCACTGAACCGGCCGTGTGTACTTAGACTTGCATGGCTTCATCTTTGAGACAAGCATATGCTACTATACTAATCCAATAACTAAATTCTATTTCATATTTTTGTTTAAACAATTTAAGTACTTCCCCTTTTTAAAGGATTAAAGTTCCAGCTGTAGCCCCTGTTGAGCTAGACTCCTGAACACCTGCATGCACACAACCAGATACAAAGAGGTTGAAAGAGGTCACCAGCCACAGTAGGAAGAGGAAACACATGTATATAGGGCAACCTAAGAGGACTTGTTTTGTTTATTGAAAGAGCTCTACAAATACAAATGTACAGCAGTCAGCAGCAAAGGTGCGTGTTAGTTAACTGACCTTTGCTTTGTCATGCATCTCCTCCTCCTTTTTGACCTTGAGAACATGAAAAAGCATGACCAGCATTAATACAACAAAAGGGTATTTTTTTCTTTAATTAAACTGTCCATGAGGTTTTCTAATTTGATATTAAAAGGAACTAGCAACCCAAATCAGAATGTGTTGAAGGCCTGAATGGCAGGAATGGATGTTTATGTACAAATGAAATGAAGTTGACCGGACAAAACATGAAATATCTTATGATCATTCTGTCTGCAATGAAATACAAGTCAAATTAAATTTACTCAGTTATATACTCAGCAGCTTCCAGTAGCTTTCCCTCATTAATCAAATCTAATCAGCACACAGTTGAAAGGGCTGCAAATACAAACACACAGACACATGTATACATTGTGCACTTACCTTGCAGAGTCTGACCTCAGCCTCTAGGAGCCGAATATAATCTGATTGAATGTGAATCATTGGGACTAAATCCTGAAAGGCCCCAGACTGTCCCTCCTGTTGCTAGAAAATGCAACAGGAGTTCTCTATCAGTGATCAGCGGTTCCAGAACACTGTTCAAGTGCTGGATACTATGGTTGGAATGTTTTGAAACAAAAATACACACACACACACACACACACATACACACACACACACACACACAGACACACACAGACACACACTTGTCAGCCTCTTAATGTGTAGTGTTTCTGTGCCACATGACAGCTGAGTTGGCAAACTACCTTTTCAACTTACAAGTTAGAATGAGAATAATAGAAGCGGTGCACAGGCATAAATACTTCACTACCATCACCCAACCAATATTTAAGCCTTTTTTGCTCAGTTTTAAAATAAAAGACTTGAATAACAAGTAAACAAAACAGTATCTCAGACTATTACCGATATCAACCGAGCAAAAACGCTCTGCATCCTCCACTGAAGTAGATGTTGTCGTCTTTCCATTACGCTCAACGCGCAGCTCAGCAGGGAAGTGGAATATGAAAACTGCTCTCCACCCGTAAACCGCACTTTAACTGGTGCAGTGCCTGTTCTGAACCTTACTGTTTGGAATGGGCTGTATGCTTGACCTGCGGTAGTAATGGTTACAGCTTTCTTTCTGAAACAGTCAAAGTGAAGTGCAGTAGCTGAGCAGCAGCAAGTAAAGACCTGCTGCTGGACTGAGAGAAGAGCCGTTCCCCTGTTTATTCAAAATTCAGTGAAGCTCGACTCAGGGTGCAGATCCCTGAGCTGGAGAAAAAACTGCTGCTGCTACAGAACACTGGCTGCTGTCTGTTTATTCAGTTTACTAATATTTAAAGTATTGTGTGTCCAAATCCTCTCTGTGCTTCCCCAGCATATGTGAAGCCAATAAGATGAATAAAGACACGTGAGCCTCAGAGAGACAGACAGAAATTTCAATAATTAGCAGAGAGAAGAAGGTCATGCATGGGGGGCCCAACAAATGTTTAGCCCCAAGGCCTCCTAGGAGTTTAATACAGCCATGGATCCTTTATATCAACATTTGTACTTTGCATACCACGACATCTTCGAATGTCTGATGTTTCTCCAGTTTTACACAAACACATTGACAAAAACAGGCAGGGCATCTGACAAGAGTAATAAAAATATTTGTTGTTCTGCCTTACTGTCACTTCCCTTGGTGCCCAACTTTTAATAACATTTATAAAGAAATGATAAGGACATTTTAGCGGCTGTGTCATGAAGGATTATTTGTCTACATGGAAATGAGCTGGTTTATTCCTGCCAGGAAGATTCTGACAGGAGAGTCAGCAACAGGTGGCACTTTACCTTCTGAATAACAGCAAACACACAACACTACACAACCAGGTCAAACTGACATGCTCACTGTTTTAGTCACTGGCTCTAACACAACTAGGTGCATGTTTTTTTACCATTTAGCTTCTGTTATGTGTGAAGTACCTGAAGTTACCTTGTGTATCATATTCAAACTTACATCTCAGTTGTTTCTGGTCGACAGGCAGCTGCTCAGGGTCATCCTCCTCTAAGTGGAACTGGTTCATTGTTGCTGCATAAACTTATAATTATATCCGGAACACGATAGAATATCAGATATCTGTCCTTACTGTCCAGCATCGTGAACGTGGAGCTGAACGAATCCGTTTTCATATATGATGAACTTGAACGTTCATTTTTTAAATCATCATCGTTTCGTCAGGCCATCATGTCAAATACCAGCAGGGGGCGAATGTGTGTTCGTGTTTGTGTGTGTGTGTGTGTGTGTGTGTGTGTGTGCGTGTGAGCGCGTGCGTGTGTGTTCCCAGACTGCGCACGAGCGAACACACAGGCAGCAGCTGAGACCGGCGCCCCGTGCGAGAACCATAGCTTTGAGTCCACCTGGTTTAAGGAGCTGCCCAGTTTAACTGGGGCTCGTGTAAACTGGTGATACATGTTGTCTTTGTTCCAGATGTTGCCGTAAGTTGCAGATTCGTCTTTTCCACATAGTGCCTATGTCTGAAGTGCGGACATGAACTGAAGGTGTCCTTGGCCTTCACGTGTCGTGTGACCGAGCCCGGAAACTGAGGGGAAGTTAGATGATTAATGGTAAATAAAAAAAAAGGATATAGGACATTTGGTCATAAAATTGTGTAGATTTTCCATTTGGAGCTTTGTACTTTTTAAATTCTTGCATGGCTCCTTTTTGATTGGAAACACTTAAATACTAATTAGTCCTATTAATAAACATCAAAGTGATTATATGTATAAAGAAAATTATTTATATTCCCAAGTAAAGTACCAAAAACTGAATCTAAAAACAGATTGTCTTTGTTATTAATTGTGTTGCCACGTGAAACCGGTTTGACAGACACTTGTCACCAGCTCCACCTTAAGAACATAAAGGTCACGGTATCTCAGGGATCTTTCTTACGAGGGAGTTTCTGTGCCGCCCGGTGGTCACAATTATCTGACTGCAGCTTGGAGACAAAGAATCAAAACACAAATAAATAGCTGACATGTAATTATTGAATACAACTTGGTCATATGCATTCTTTGTATATTAGATTAGATAAAAGTGCTGGGGATCCCCACGAGGGAAGTGCAGCAGTATTAGATAATATTATGCTGATAATAAAAGCATCTAGAGTTACCGTTGCAATAAAACTAGTTGCTGGATAAGAAAACTGCAGAAAGTAAAGAGTTGTGTAGCTTCAGGGTCAAATATCACCTGGTGTGCTGAGCCCTGGCTTCTGTCACTTTCATTTCTCTTTTCATTCAATCACCTGTCACCAGCAACACTCCCACATGCACGCACACATGGGATCGTTGCAGGATTAGACGGAATTACTTTGAAATCATAAACAGTCATTTGGTTGTGAAATTGTGGACATTTCACATGAGGACATGAAAAACGAACAGAATAGAAACAAACTACAAGTATAAAACTTTGTCATAACACACTCTAATATAATTTGAAACAAGTTTAAAGACTTCAAAAAGTTGTTCTAAGAAATTCATGAATTATTATAACTCCTCTTTAAGGGTATCAACTGTTTGAAGAGATTACGAATGACTGGCAATGAATAATATAATGTAACAGTTGTAATCATTAACGTTTATGTATATTAAATATTACATTCTTGTTTATGACATTTCGTCACTTTATTACGACTGAGCAAATCTCTCTACAGATGAAGGCCACAAGATGTGACTGAAAGTATAGAAGGAATCTAGTGAGTGAACTTTGAGTTAATAAGTTAGATACCACTTGTACTTGTACTGATCAATAATCATTCTTTGTGCTCAACATGTCTTAAAGACTTATCAACATATTCATACACAGTTTTAAATTGGTTAGTGTGTAATTGTTAAACACAACTTATTGATATCATTTTTTAAATGTACGATTATATAAAAAACACAAAATATTCTTGTATCCGCCTACAACTTCATATATGTGTAATAAACATTTAAATGCTACCTGAAAATTGCTCAGTCTAGATGATAAGGTTTGATCATATTTCATTTAGTGGACATTTTTAATAATCAAAGATATGGAGGCTATTTATTTCCACCTAAAGGTGAAAGTTCCCTGCAGAATGTCCCAGACTAAGTGTGAGTTACTGTTCAGTGGAAGTTTTGATCTCACCTCTTTGTTTGTTGCTGCTCGTGAATACACTTAGAAATGATAACCATGGATACAGCCTCTTCCTATTGCACAACATCACACTTCCTTTCCAATGACTCCCCCCAGTACTTTTGATTTTTGCGACATTTTACTTCTCAACAGAAGTGAGTCAGACTTCAATGGGCTCATTCATAAATAGAAACGGTGTTGAAATCCAGATTTGACATTTTCATTTGGCAGTTTAAAGAGACGGCTCAAACAGACTCGGGGTCGTATGGATTTTTTTGTCTCTTTGTGTAATTTTGAGTTTGATGTCTTTAAGATATTCCACAGACATTATGGCATTAACACTTTACTGTACAATTCACCGTGTCACATTATCACAAACCAAACAAAGAATTCTTAGAATACCACACCAGCCCAAACGCTCCACCTTCAAACGAGTGAACTACTAGTGGGGGAAGTACATGAAGTCGTATACTCAGAAGTCAGAGGGAAACATTTTTCTATTTACAGCTCTACTTTTATCTAACAAGTGTTGCTACTGTACTTTGCTGATCCTGAATTTGTAATAGAATCAATCATTTCAGATTAAACTGCATAAAAAGTAAGCACAACTAAGGATGTACAGTATTTAGCATTCAAATGAGCTATTTTCCTGCATTATTAATATTGAACAGCAGACTTTGGCTAATAATAATTTTCCACAATGTGGTTTTGATTCTTACATCTTTCACTGTTTTAAAGTACAATATTAACAAAGGTGGCTCCTCTTTAATAACTTAATCATCTCATATTGAGCCTGTGTGCTGCTGCAGTTGTGTTCAACCACAAATTACCACACAACATTTATAACCTTTTGTTTAAATTACTATATCATGTGACCATTCTACACATCTGTTTTGACAATTACTGAAGAGGAGTAGATTCAAGATTTCTGTCTTCTAAGGTTGATGGTAATGGGATGTGATAATTGAGATCAAAACTCCACTCCAGGTCAAACACTTATAAATAAATCAGCACAGACTCATAAAGAACTTGTAAGAAGCAAAATAAAGATCCACTTTATGTTACATGTGCTGCTGGAGGTTTGAATCTTCAGTCCAAATTTCCTGACTTCAAACAAACTAAATTTAGAAAATTTAGAATTAAATTAATGCTATTTTTGTTTTAGGCCTGTGAAGAGTAATTTGTTTTGCATCGGATTTATTACATTTGATATTTATTTAGTTTTTTACATTTGATCTTGCAAAACAGTTTCCACCATGAGATAATTATTGAAAAAAGCATTGCTTATGTTTTCAGTCATAATGGTGATTTCCACCTCATCTCCCATGCAGCTTTTAGATAATGCAGCTTTTCTTGGACACACACACTTCTGTCTGTTATTTTAAAGAACAGCATTTCTTATAACTGGTAGAAATCTGCAACCTTTTTAACCACAGATCTTCAGTGATGAAAATAGGTCACATCAGTGAAGCTGTCACACGTCAAGTCAATCTGCGCTTGTCTGCAGAGGAGCAGTCGAGCTTAGGGAGTGTTTGCACACTGGGGTATTTCCAGGAAACCACATGAGCCGACCAATCTGACAGTGGTAGATACCCACGCACGCACAAACCTGCAGCCCCACGCATGTTAAATGTCACCTCTGCCCTATCTATTTTTATATATATATATATATATATATACAAAAAACTCCCACTGCATGATCCTCTCCTGAGTAAACTGTGTGAGGGTGGGGGTTCACATTTATTTTATTTTTAAAAACAGGAGACTCTAATAAAAGCCTGGAAAGAACAGATTAGAGACAAAAGAAGGAACGAAAGAAAAAAACAACTGTTTAAACTTTCTGTTGTGGAAATGTGAAACAAAAGAAAAAAACAGCTAACCCAGTAAAGCAGAGGGGAATGGTGCACGCTGCACATCTACACCAGTGATCTGTACCTGCTGCACTGGTGAGGAGTTTGGTGCAAAATGTGAGCGGCTGCTTTTCAGCAATAACCGATTCAGGCAAAACACAGCACAGCAGAGAGAGGCCGCGCTGTGATAAGAGTGCAAAGTTGAAATCAGACTAAAACACACACACACACAAGCAAACTGTATGTGCAAGTGCTTGATTGTGTGTGTCCCATATACACATGTGGAAAGCCCAATCAAAACGATATCCCTCATGCGCTGTATGAACAGGTGAATGGTGCTGTACTAGAAACATACACACAACCTATACAAGGTAAGTGTTTGTATTGCAAAGTACACACAAAACAATAGAGACAAGAACCACAGGAGACAGATCTCAGATTTCTTAATAAAAATAATTCATTTCAGGACAACATATAAATAATTATTGAATCACACAATACAGATATCTTGATATGAATAAATACTTAACAAATAAAATCAGGCGTTTTTTTTCATACAATACCCTATTGAAAAGGTCACACAAAGAAACTTCCACACCGTTTGCATGTTTTTGTTACACCTTCTGCTCTCAGGCGGATGCTCCTCCTACTGTTGGAATGTCCCTAAGCGAGTCGGAGTACCATTCCCTCAATGCCTCAGCAGCTTAGACAAGTCATGTGCAACTTACGTGATCATCTCCCAGTGGAGCTCGGCCAGAGCCCCGAAAACCTTATTAAGGGGTACTGATGAGCCGACCACTAATTGGCCTTTAATTGATTAAGGTTTGTCTAGAGGTGATTAAAGCACACAGAGATCTACGTACAGGCTGTCAACACGCGGGCCGGCTCGACAGCTCTAGATACAGTTGAATGGAAAGGCAGACCGAGAGCCTGTTTGTCTACGCTTATCTAACTAGAGCCACAGATGGACATCTGCCTATTGCAGCTGAGTTCTTCAGCAGAGGTATGAGGGGAATAACTCTTTGACGTCACATTGCATTTGATTAACTTTTTACAGAAAGGTTATCTCTGTGGGTAAATATGTTTTCATATTTAGATAAAATAGACACGGAAAGATGGGGGACTTCAGCAGAAGCAAGCTTGATAAGCTCTAATCTGCAGTTACACAGGACTGGAGATGTCTATCTGTGGCACTCTTATTAGTTCAGAATGGTCCAGGCTGGCCATTTTTAAGGAGGTAACAACAACTGTTGAGTGATTGATGGCACATGTTGTTTTTTTGTCTTTTTTTGGCAGAAACAAAACCAAATGTATCAAAATACAATTAAAAATTTCCCAAAACAAAAACAAAAAAACAGGAATGTCAGTTTTGCGTATTCCAGACACACAAATGCGTACACTGTGTGTGTGTGTGTGTGTGTGTGTGTGTTGGAGATGAGGCATCGGGTAAGAGGGTCCTACAATGTGGACCAAGATCCATATTCACAAAAGCATTTAATAGGTGGGGGCACTGATCTAGGATCACTGATCAGGCCCCTCTGGTCCATATATTTTTGAATCACTACTTAAAAAGGCAAAACTTGTTGAGGATCAGCCCCAATACTGTGCTGTTGTAGCAGCAGCACAAAACACATTCAGATAAACAAGACTAGCCAAAGCAGGCGATGGGATGGCTCTCTGAAGCTTTAAACTTGTCGCCTTGGCCCATCCAGTGGGGCGGAGCCAGAGAGCGATGGATTCTGGGTTTGTTTACCTATCACCTCTGGCAGGGGTGGGGCGCATACAATCTCTCAGAGCTGTGTTTGCATGTGCAAATTGTGTGCGTGTGTTGGTAAGGTGAATAATCATCCAGACTGCACTGGTCATTGTGTTGTCAGTTCACCCTATAGTTGGCAATCCCCATTTACAAAGGAGTGGAACCACAACATTTGCGTGAGTGGGTATGTGAGCGCATGTGTTTTGACTAGGTGCTCGAGTTGTCCGTAAACAGGAAAACAAAGTCCAAGGCAACAGATCTGTTTTGGACGAGAAGAGGGGGGGAATAAGGACGGGAAGCAGGACTAGAAAGAGAATGAGTCCTGTCTCTACTGTGTCCTCTGCCTTCTGTCCGCTGACACCGCCGGCATGTTGGCTACAATGAGAGAGGCTTGTGTTTCTGTACATGGAGCACCAGAACTAGCAGGGGCCGGCCCTGTCTGTCTTGCACTGTTTGGACACATGATCTGTTCTTACTTTACATATCAAACCACTCACAATGATAACTTCACTTAACAGAGAAGTAACAATACTGAGGTCAATTGAACTCGAAATATAAACCAACACTGCTATTGATTGACTAATGGAAGAAAAATAATTCTTGAATTTTTTTTTACAATATTGATTGCAAGAGCCTTTTTTTTCTTTTTTTTTGGCAGAACTACTGTGGAAGGACATAAATGGATGATTTTGGAGAAGTAAGCAGTGGTGAACAACATGTTGTTTCATATCTAGAACTTCACTGACTTTGCTTTTGCCCAGTTTTGCTCACTTCTGCTTACCACTTCCACAGATTTTGTTGCTGGGGTTCAACCGACTACTGCAGCCCTCACTCTACAGAGCAAATGCTAGACAGACAGGCAGACAGATACACAGATGGGTGAAGACGGACGGACAGTCGGACGAGACGTAGGGGTATAAATCCTTGGCTGTGGTCTAGAAAGCAATGTCAGATGCTTCTTGTTATGTCGACATACAATCATTTTGTCCGGCACGACCTCTAAATACATATTGTACACAAGAATTGAGTCAGTTGCTTTGACATGAAGCCAAACCTCTCACGTGTAGGTGCACAGGGCACATCAGATGATAATAATTGCACAAAGAGGTATTCTGGAGGCCATGTCTACTGCGAACACACACACACACACACACACACACACACACACACTCACTCCCCCCCACGTACACACATTCTCTCTTCACATTCTACATGGGGGGTTTGATTTTCAGGCCATAAGGTTACTAGTTAGTCACTAGCTAGTTAGTTAGTTGGTTATTTAGTTAGTATCAGAGGTGCATTGACTGGCATGGGGCGCCCAGAGCAGGGCAGCGGCTCTAGCGTGCTAGCAATGTGTCGCCATCGTTGTTGCGTGCATGGGAATGTGGTCAGCCGCGGTAGACCTGTTTGAAGTGGTCGCACTCGTTGCAGTAGCCCTGTTTCTCTTGGTTGGCGTAGTGGTCGCAGCCCTGCGTCCGACACCGCTGCTTGGACTTTTCCTTGGGCGCCTGCGCCCGCCTGCCCACCTCTCTGCCCTGGCCTCGTGTGTGGCACTCTGGGCAAAGGTCTGTGCAACCCGGGGACACGTTGCTGCAGCCACTCCGCCGGCACTGAGTCTGGGTCTGGGTCTGGGTCTGGGTCTGGGATTGCTGCGAAGATCTGGGTTTGACTGCTCGGTCACGCTTTTTTTACAAAGACAAAGAGGAGAGAGGAGGGAGCAAAGAGAAACAGATGAGGGGTCAGTTGGCATCTGTGGGTCAGTTGGAAATTGAGAAAGTTGAAAAAATAGGAGAGAATGACAGAAAACGACAGAAGCAAATAACACAAACAATGATTAAGAAGAGTAGATCAAGAGAGACATCAGGGCTGTGTGGATGATCCCCTACCACGACTAGAGGAGGCGAGTGTGGTGTGCGATGTGCCACTTGGTTGAGCCGTGTGCTTTGCTCTTTGACGTAGCACTTGTCGCAGTAGCCCTCCAGCATTGTCTTGCCAACCGCACCACACCCAGGCCCACGACACCTGGTGGCATTCTGGAAGCCTGCCTCCACACCATGCCGGCTCTGGGCCGGGGCGACGGAAGGTGTCATGTCTGAAACAGAGAGTGGCCCATATAAGCAAAGAATGAAAGAGGAAATCCAATCGAAAATTACATTAAAAAATTGGCAGACTTTCATAAACAATACAACTTGATTTCAGGACTTACGGTGGTTGGTCTGATAGTCTACGTAGCAAATAGTGCAGAAACCCAACTTCTCTTGCGTCCCAAAGAACTGGCAGCCAGATCTTTTACAAGGCCGTGCGAGAGGGGCCTGCCAGGCTGAGGTGTGTCCTGGTGTTATGGTGAGGCACGGCCGCTCAGCGTCCCTGGCCTGGCTCCAAGCTGAAGACGAGGCCTCAGTTCTGGGGTTGCTCTGCTGAGGCTCTCCCCTCTCTGGAGCCTGCTGTCTCTGCATGCAGGGTGGACACAGGCCATTGAATATCCTGAACGCCTCCTGTCTACACATGCTGCAGCGCTCTGTCTCTGTCTCAGAGCCCCCCCACTGGGTCCAGCCGGAGCCCTGGGCTGGGTGGGGAACTGTAGGCCCCCCGTTGGGGCCTGGGAGTCCTGTGGCAGCAGTTCCAGCTCCAGGGGCTCCTTGGCTCTGCCTGGAGTTGAAGCAGCGCTCACAAAGTCCATCATGCTCCACGCTAAGAGTGAAGAGGCAGCCGGGGGTCTTGCACTTCATGGCATGAGTTTCACTGTACAGGCTGAGGCTGGGGGCGGTAGGGGGTGCTGAGCGGGGGCTAGAGATCACCACCCCTCTTCCAGAAGAGGAGGAGGGGGGGCTGCTGCTTCGAGCTCCTCTAGAGTTCACCTCGGCCTCCGATCCCACCAACACACCAACCCCACCTTGTACCCCTGCTCCCTTGGCCTGTATCACCCCTTCTATCCTCACTCCTCCACCGGGGGTGGCATGTTGCTTCTCAAAGCATTCGTGGCAATGAGGCTGCGTGTCAACAGAGACGTAGAAGGTGCATCGTGGTGTGGCACAGCGGATTTCGATGAGGGAGAGCTGGGAGACGGAAAAGGGGGGTGGGCGCTGTGGCTGGGCAGCCCATGCCTGCTCCTTGTCCTCCTGCCAGCGCTGGTACTCGTGGTTGACGAGCTGCAGGTAGTCCTCCATCAGGTTCATGTCTTCAGGAAGATTGCCCTCGTCCAGCCTTCAGACAGAGACATAGAAAATGGTTCTTTATTATTACCATATAGATATATTAACAATATAAAGCTCTTGAAGCTTTTGACATTATGGCCTACATCTGGGACGTTATTCTCTTACAGAGTTTACAGGCTTTACGTACCTTGCAGCATTGACGATCCTTAGAACATCGTAGCCCAGGCCTATGACAGGGATCTCTATCAGGAACAGGTAGTCTTTGAGAAGCCTCTCCTTCTGCTGCTGCTCTTTCTCCATCAGGAAGTGAACCTTCAGCTCCTCGAAGTCCCCCCGTCCTGGGTTGATCAGCGGCACAGCTCGGATCTCTGGGAAATACAGACCAAGACATTGCATTGAAAAAAAAAAATTTGCAAACCTCATAACAAGGCTCTGTCTTTTTTTTCCATTTGTCAGGTCAGCTACATAAGACCAGTTTCCCCCTTTTCCACCCATTAACATCTGTTTTGTGGAAACAGGACACCTGGGTGAGCCTGCTAGTGAAAGAGGCATTAGTGCTTCCTACCTGGACCACTGTCTTTGATGGTGATGAGGGGTGCAAAGTGCTGGGAGTCATATCCAAGCACTATTGGGTATTTGTAGCACTCTGTGGGCGGCCAGTGCAGCGGCAGATAAATCCCACCCACATTCAGAGGAGAGATGGAGGAGCCAGATTTCATACTTCTGACCACCTGGTCTGTTGGAACAACAGAGATTGAAGTTATTTAAAGAAAGTCCAAGAACAACTTGTGTGTAATGCACATTTTACCGGATGTGTTTTCTGCATGTTCATCTAAGAAAATACATTTTAGAGGGTAAATACTTTTACTTTTTAGTATATTTATCCTCCTTATATTTACTTTTCAACCACAATATCCACTCTACATCTGCAAACCAAAGCTGATGGGAGGTGATGCAGTTGAATCAAACACCATGAAATCTACTAAACAAATAATAGACTCTATTCTACATACAGGACCAGTGAGTCTTCAATGGCCCACAAGGAGATATACACATAGAGAAGGTAGAAGGTGACTACCTGCGATGACGATGATGGGTCTGCGGAGAATGTTGGACAGGACGAAGATGTGAATGTCTTCCAGAGAATCAAACTGGAGGCCATTGCTACTGGAGATGGGAGATGCCATCTTCACAATCTTTTCCCACTCCTCCTCCCAGTTCTAGGACGGGGCACACAGGATACAAACTTGTGCTTAGCTATGGAAGGATTTTAGTCACATTTGTTTCATTACACAAGATTACTTTCTTCCTAATGAAAAAGGCTTTGAACATGGAAGTGGTCTAGTCTTCATACCATGGTGGTGTATCGGAGTCCGGTCTGGGTGAACTCCTGGGACTGGAGCAGCTCTGCCTGGAAGCGAGCTCTAAAGACACCAGTGTCCGTCTCTTTCAAAACGCCATGGAGGGCTTTCCGAAGAACAAGGTCTGTGTCCTGAACGCCCAGCATGTACTGGGAGGCCGCGTGGAGCAAACAGTTCCCATCTCCTGGAGACACAAAGGAGGAACACATCCAATATTAGCACAAGGAGTAGTTAGTTTTATACACACAAACAAACTTCTACAGTTTTGAAGCAGGACATGAATGTGAATGTGCAAATGTAATAGGTGCACAGCATACACAACAGACAATTGCAGCGTGCGCACAGACACACACACAAGTGTAACGAAAGCAGGGGGATTTCCAGGCTGTCACACTATCTGGCGTCTAGACTATTATATGACCCTCACATGTCTGAAAGTATGCACACGCTACACACAAAGCTCAACTTATACCAGGCTGGCCTCAGAAATCTGGCCCTTAATTCACCTCAGAAACATTATTGAAATATGAAATGTCACTCCTTTTAATATCCCTAATCTGCCTGGTGAACCTCCATAAATAGTGTTGTCTGGTTTCATGTCATAGAAAAGTAGTTCTTCTGCATTCTACAAAACGTCCAGAGAGATAAAGAGTTGGTTTCTCAAAAGGTATTTGTGCGTGGGTTAGGGTTATAGCGTGATAGAGCAGGAGTGACTACAACCCGTGGAATTTCTTTATTCACAATGGCCGCTCCGGGTCTTTCTCTCGTTGAGAAACAGGAGAGCCCATGTTTGTCAATGTGTGCAGCGCTGAAAGAAAGAAAAAACCTGCCGCACACTAACACAGGAATTTCCCTGTGCTAATTTCTGCCTTTGTGCGTGTGTTCCCCCTCCTATGATCCCGATGCATCACAGCTACTCAGCTAGTCCTGGACTTTCCACAGGGGTGTGGCTTGGACAGGATGGAATGTTATCTTTTTAACTAGGGCTATCAACACCCAATGAAAGCTGCGATCAGGGAGCGTTGAGATAACGCATGCAAAAAGGCTACAGTAATATGCAATGTGCAACATGTTCTCTTTATCTTTATGATCTGCTGCCTCGTCTGCTGATGTTCACCCCGCGACAGTTCACATGCGCCTTATGCAAACAGACCGAGATAACCCTATTCTAAAAGTTGTGTTCATTTTACAAGGAAGAGCATTTGTTATAACTTATATTAAAAATAATTTTAAGTAATGGTTGATGTTCGTGACATTCACCAAACTGTGATTTCATCCCTCAGAATAACATCACCTGTGCTGCAGGGTGACCGTGATGTGTTACAGTTGTCATTCAAGAAATCCCACTGTACTTTTAGAAAAATAACACATGCACTCCTATTTCAGACCAGCTAGCTCTTGTTGTATTTCGGCACTCTTGCATCACTCTCAACATAAAGTTTATTATACGCACGGCACTCTGGTGAGAAAAGAAGACACACAGAAATACACACACACACACACACTCACACACACGCACACACACAGGTGTAAAAGGAAATAGGAACTAACACGTATGTTTAATCAGTTCCTTTTTGTCCACAAAACACACAGACTTTTGACCCTGAATTAAGCTGCCTGACGACTGAGGATGAAAGAAGGTCTGCTGGTCCCATCAGTCTAAATATAGACGCTTCCTCTGTGGCAAGCTGGGACACTTCCTGAAAACACCAGCATAGGACCAGACTTAATCCTCATCCGTTTGCCATCCAGGTGATGGAAGTTAGCAATGTTGTTTGTATTCCCCGCTTTGTCTGAAAGCTGCGTATTAAGACAAGTCCTGGCCAAGACCAGCTTTGCTACCGCTCTGGAAAGAACCCGAGTGCATCTGGCCAAACAATCTGGATTCTACATGACCTGAAACATGAACTGGAGACAGTGGCCCTATGTGTGTGTCCTCTCTGCGCCTACACTGTTGTAGACTCAAGTGTGTAGTAGCTGAACAACTGACTACGTGTTGGGGACACATGACAGACATGGGATGCTGCTTGGGAAAAACCCTCACATGCATCATCAACACAGATGACACACTGAATTTGAATGAAGCATTTCTTCAGTGCGTGGAAATGTTGAATGAAGCCAGAAAAAAGGATGTGACCCGGTTACTTTTTCCAGGGAGAGAGTATCAGACAGTGGACGTCAGATTTGGGAAATGGATTGAAAAGCTGTTTTAATAATATACATTCACAGAGATGAAGGGTTGAGGGAAAGATTTTGTGCTTAAGGTTGAATTTGTGTCCCAGATGATTTGGTAAGACTCTGAGAAGCTTGATTAATGTGACCTACAATCGCTGGACGTTCATGGACTTCTGTTCTCTCACGTTCTGAGTGTGTGTGTGTGTGTGTGTGTGTGTGTGTGTGTGTGTGTGCTGAGAGCCAGTGACTCAGCAGCAGTCAGTCCTTTGTGTGTTTGTGTATGTGTGTGTGTGTGTGTTATCCGTCCTATGCTCAAAGTCACGTCTGGGTCCTTCAGAGTTAGACACTCCAGCTCTAAATTCTGTCTCATCTTTGTGACATCATCTCTGCGGGCCAGGAAATTCCATCCAGGTTACTGGAAGCAGAAGTCAAAAGAGTTTGTGACCAGTTCAGGGGTCTTTTCTGAAGAGGAACCATGATGAGAATTACAGTAACTCATACAGAAATGACTCGCTTCAGAATCGACAGGGCCCCTCGTTTCACTCTTTATGAAAGACATAAATCAGGACATGGCACAAACCAGTTCCTCATCCATCCGGTTACTGGTGCTAATTACAGGATGTGATTGATACTGGAATGTCTAACTGAGCACACTGCTGAGGGTCAAATCGCTTCTAATGAGAAAGATATATACTTTGGAAACTCACGGGTTCAAGACAAACTTAACATCGCTTGATTTCTGCTTTCTTCTTCTTCTGCTACGTCTGATGTTTCCCTTCAAAAACTGTTTTTTTCCACTTGTCTAAAAAAAGACCCGAGTGGGATGTTTACACCACATGTGTTTAAACTCTTCCCTTGTAGATGGCAGAGACAATGAGACAAAGTTGGATTTGGCCACATTTGGATTTGACGATGGCTTCTTGGCTGTGACACATCTCAGAGTCACAAAGGCAGCGACATAAACCTACATCAGTGTGGCAGGTGGGGATGGCGAGGGAAAATGACTTGAGATGTTTTCAGATCCTCTGACATTCACACCTACACAGAACAAAGGTTGTAAAAAAATGAAAAACGGTGGAAAGAGCTGAGCCCGAAAACATCATTAACGGTAAATAATAGTCCCACGTGTGACGCCAGAGAATTTCCGAGCACTTATGATCAGAAGTAATCGAGCCTAGTGTCTATAAACGTTGGCCCACTCTGGGATGTTCCCATGTTGCAACATCCACGAAACAGAAAACATGACTTGGCAAAGGGCTGACTGACCTCAAACGCTCGGCTCAGTGAAATGAAAAGGGGGCAAAGTCAATGTATGTGAAATGGAACCTGTGTCACTCGCTGGTTGTCACTTACGGTAACTCTGCCTGTGAGTAATAGCATCTGAGAATTTACATAGCACATCTCCGCTGTTTTAGAAAGTGAAACAAAACAGACAAAAAAAAAAAAGTTGTCTCCCCTGGGCAGATCACCATACTTGGTGAAATCAAGGAATTTAAGTTTGACACCAGCTCTGTGACCTGCTGTTGAATCCGTTGATGCCACCAGAGACAAACCACGAATCCCAGAACCTCACTTGAGTGCTCACAAACTTCCTGGAGTTTCACACCCAAGTAAGAAAACCAAAGAAATCTGGTTTACTGGAGACGTCAGACACCAGCTCCATGCCTAAACATCAGTCAAAACAAATGGTTCTTACCATTGGTGCGTAAGGGCACCATCTTCTTCACCTCCCGACACCAGTTGAGCTTCTTCTCCTGCTCCAGGGAGGCCTGCATGGCCCGGTCCAGGATGGCAGCCTGCTTACCATTGGTGCGTAAGGGCACCATCTTCTTCACCTCCCGACACCAGTTGAGCTTCTTCTCCTGCTCCAGGGAGGCCTGCATGGCCCGGTCCAGGATGGCAGCCTGCACCACCTCCCTGAAGGCCTGCGGGAAGTGGTTCATGGCGATCATCTCCAGAGTGTACCTGTGCATGCCCCGCAGGTGGTGCATCAGGCCGCCGCTGGCCGCCGGCTTCACCACGTCGCTGGGCACTCGCTGACGGATCTTCACCGCCTTCAGCAGGTTGGAGACAAACAGGAATTTGGGGAGGAAGTTCTGACCCTGCGACATGGCGGATGGGTGGCCCGGTGGATGGAAGGACGGGGGACGAAGAGGAAACAAGGAACAAGGAGGAGGAGGAGGTGGTGGCGCCAACCGCCGATGGCCGCACAACGTGGAAACTGGATGGAGAGAAGGGGAGAAGGGGAGATGTTATTTCAAAGTAGTGTACAGTAGAAAAGAGCAGAGACGACTGGTGGGAAATTTACAGCGGAGAGTCCCCGGCCTTATTAATTGAGACTCAAGACACAACTTAATTTACAATTTGTCCGGGAAATCACCCGACGCACAGGATCATCCCACTGCCGGGTCAAACACAATAAAAGTACACAAAGAGCCCTTTTCATCCTTGTTGCCTCTTTTAATTCTCTCTTTCGTCTTGACAGGGGTTTGAGAGTTTCCCTGTGTCCCGCCGAGCTCAAAGTCCTCGAACAACAAAACTGGTGTTTTCCAGACTTCCACCCGAGGCCACCCAGGGCTTCCCAGGCTGAGATAAAGGTCACAGCGACGGCCCAGAGGCCTCCTCCCTTCGCCCGCTCCTTCCTCGAGAAGGCAAAACTGCCTGGATCCAGTTTTTGTTAGAAATATAAGACAAGACAGGGTATTGTTTGATAAATATTCATGTCTGTGCCGTAGCTAATACAAAAAACAATATTGCTCTCTAACGTTCTTTGAGGAGGATCTAAATTAAATTCCTCCTCCGTCCCATCTGAAGAAATATGTAACAAGCAGCTATTACACAACTTCAAACTCAAATATAAAGTTTCCTGGTTTGAGTTGGGAAGTTCAGATTGAACGATGAACTAAGAAGACACAGACTATAATGTGTTACTTAAACATTTCATTACTTTTCACCCTACAGTAACCTCTCTTCTGGATGGTACTTAAGGGTATGAGGGTTCAGTGCCACTCCTTTTTTTTTTTTTTTAAAGGGCACATTTCACCCAAAACGAAGAGCCAGTCAGCACATTGACAGCTCACAGGAAGCAGAAAGTGATGGTCAGCACGCAGGCCTGGAGTTTGGCTGACTTTCTTCTTCTTTGACTTGCAGTAACATCCTCTCTGCAGACATGTCTACCTGGACACTTGTCTTGCTGTGGCCTCTGAGCCGTTCACAACCCAAACAGCAGCAGGTGCAGGTGCAGCTGCAGAGTTAGCCCAGCACGCTCCAGGGCTCCCCGGTCACCTGAGGGGACTGAACCCCTGGAGGAGCCACAGAAGGCCCCCTGGTTCGGTTGGAGGTGCCACCGGAGGAGTTGAGATGGTGGCGGGTGCACACACACACAATAACAGCGCACGTCCAGTTACGTAACTCCAATGACAACTACCTCCGAGACAATGTGGCGACGAAGCGCGTCTCGCACCGCGGGGACCGACGCGGCGGCGGCGGCGTTACCCGACGCTGCACTCGGCTGTCGGGGGTGCTGGTGGTGGTGGTGATGGGGGGGGGGGCGATCCGCCGGAGGGAGGGTGACGTCTTTGTAAACAATGGCTGTCGTGAAGGGAGGCTCCGAGCTTCCTCCACGTCCCCCCGGCCACACGTTACATTCAAGGCCCCGGACGACGGTGGCAGCCGCCGCGTCTCAGCCTCCGCGTTTTCACGGTGTCCACATGTGGAGGAGAGAGAGGGAGGGGGGGAGAGGAGGAGGGAGGACGGCCGCCTTACCTGTGCAATATGTCGGGGTAATAATAACAAAGCCCTGCCGGATGCTCGGGCTAGTCCTCCACTTCACTCTGCGGTCCACGGCGCCATTCAGCCCGCTCGTCCCCTCGGTACCAGCTCGAGCCCGGAGCTCTCGCAGGTTGCGACGCGGTTTAAAGCAGCTCGCATGTCCGCCACCGAGAGTTTTTCTTTTTTAAGCGAACAACCATAAGGGGATTTCCACAAGGGGACTTTCCGTCCACCCATTTCCCCCCCCTCCTCTCTCTCTCTCTCGCGCACTCTCTCTCTCGATCTCTCTCTCTCTCTCTCTCGATCTCTCTCTCTCTCTCTCTCTCTCTCTCTCTCTCGATCTCTCTCTCTCTCTCGCTCTCTCTCAATTTTTTCTATTCAATTCAAAGGAGCTTTATTGGCATGGGGAAACAGACGTTGACATTGCCAAAGCAAGTGTAGAAGCAACAGACATGAACTTGACTGTGCTGTCAGGTGCTTAAAATAAAATAGAAAAATCTGGATTTCCTGTTAAAAATACACAACTGTAAATACAAGTAAGTGAGAGCAATATAAACTTATTTTTATAGTTGTATATACTATTTAGTTATACAGCTATAAACATTCATTCAAGTTGATGAATGTATTTAAACAAATTATTTTACAGCAAGTGTGTCTGTGTGCAGATGTCAGCACAGTGCAAAAGGTCAGAGGGCACACAGGTGATTGATGGACTCACTCATCGTGCTGCTGTGTTTGCACGTTGCTATAATAGTTTACTTTTTGTTGTTCTTATGATTTGGTTTAGTCTAACTGGGGTCTCTGTGCTGGGAGCTCTGGTTGTGTTTGTGAGTAGATTTTCAGGACCAGCTGGCTGAGGGGGGGGCTTCTCTCCTGGGTGTCACTATAGGTGAGGCCTTTGTGATGGAGTGTGTCAGGGTCACTTTGTTGTCGGTGATTATAAAATAAAAGTTTTAATAAAGAGTTGGTATTGTTTTGTATTGAAATCTGCATGCGGAGTCTCAATTTGGGGTTTGTCCCATTTTGTAATGGGTTGGCGAGCTGACCCCAGACCTCCCACCCATAAAGGTGAATTTGGTTCTATCACGGAGTCTAATATTTTCATCCAGATTTGAGTTGGGATGTCCAGCCTGATGGTCTTTTTGATGGTGTAGAAGGCTCGTCTTGACTTGTCCCCACAGGTCGTTCACAGCTTTGTTAAAGTTACCTGTGGTGCTGATGTTTAGACCGAGGTATAGGTTTTTGTCTGTTTTAAAGAAATAGTATCTAGAAATAATTTGTATTTGTGTTGTTGGAGGCTGGGCCTTTTTTTGGAATATCAGAATTCATCCTCTCTCTCTCTCTCCCTCTGTCAGAACCGGTGTAGTTGCAGCCCCCGCCGCCAGGGGGTCTGAGCATTTCCGACCTGCTGTGCACAAAGCAGCGTCACAGACAGGTGGCGTCATCCTCTGTTTCATGATGCAGCTTCAGAAACAAACCATCATCCTGCAGCAGGCACCAGCTCCGAAGGGATCAAAACCCACTCAACCCAGAAACTCTCCTTCTTTAGCAGAATCTGACTGTTCTTCAATGTGACTGAGTTCACAATGGTGTGTTTTCACTGTGGGGAAATTCTCCTGTCAAACCCACTGTCTGGTGTCTGGCTCAAGGGCACCTCAGAAGCAGATGTGGACTCTGCTGCAAAGCTGGCGGAGGTGCAAGATTTCTTTATCTGCTTCTCACTCTCTTATTTGTAATTATATCCCCAAGTTATTTTAGTATGTATATTATTTATCATGCATCAAAGGCAGTATAACAACCAGGAAAAATAGCAAAGTACTTCATTAAACATGACAGTTGATAAAGTAACTACAAATAATAAACCATAAAATTACAAAACGCAAGGTGTGTCAAAATAACAAATTTCCCTCAAAGATTGTTCCAGCAACTCGGAGCTTGAGACAAATTTTTTTTTTATTGTCTAACTTCTCCTGGAAAAGTGCATTCATTCTCCTGAATAACATTCAAACCCTCAGGTTTCCATAGCTCATGGAAACGTACCTGAACACAACAGCCCACATAGAAATCATTGACTTCTGGTCACGTTCTGTTTCGCGTATAGTGCAATTCAATGGTTTGTCATTGTTTGAGTTCATACTACTATTAAAGACTCAAAGCACAACATCCAAACTCCATTTCATGTGTCAAGTCCCTAATGCCCTTGTGCCCCTCGATGGTTACCAGTGTGTTTCACCAGTGACACTGTTGTGTGGTAACGTACCCCAGCTGTTTTCTGTGGTCTACAAGCATGGAGGCTGTTTCTGTGTCAACTGTCACGTCTTACGTGAAGCTGCTGTTGCATGACAGGTGCCACAGAGGCATGTTACATTTAGAAGGAAACAACATTAAGGTCCCAGATAAGAAGTTGGTTAGTTCACAACGAATGGAAGTCAATGCAAAGTCCTAATAAGGATATCTGCACAAACCCAGTGCCTGAGTTGTGGTCTTCAAACTGCCAGATCAACAGATATTCAGTTTACAGTGGGTTAATGTTCCCATCAGGAAACAGTGAATATTTCATATTTTTCTACTTGATGAAGAACTTCAGTAATTTTTAATTAACTCAGGAAATCTGTCATTTATAGTTTTTCTTTGATAAGAATGTTACTTTCACACAGACAAAGACACTATCCTCCACATAATCTTTTCAGACTAAACTTAAACGGCACTTTGTTTACCAAGAATCTATCTTGCCATCAGAGTAAATCATATCTTCTAAGAATCCTCTTTATGTGTAAGTCGCTCATGTGAAGAACAGAAAACGATAATCACCTGAAGACTGGATTCATGAGGGAAGAGATCAATGAGTCACTTTTACCTTTCAAAGTTCAAAACAGGAACAAGGCCCTCGACCCACAGTTGACTTTCTGCATATGCTGGGTTTTAAGTTGAATAAGCAGGATGTCACATGTACAGATTTCACATATGCCATCATGACTCAGCATTCGATAAGAACTTGTGACTTCTTTGCATTGACTCTTTCGCACATTGTTAACATCTGATGAGGCTGTTATTAAAGAGGTGGATGATTTAACTGTGCAAACTTGCCGCCGGCTCCTCACAGGATCACATGCTGCTGACTCACCAGACGGGATGGTCAGTTCGAGCTGGTTGTGGAAGCGATGAAAGTAAAACACCTTCGCCACACACGGGAAAACCCAGAATTAATTTATTCACTCGCTTCATTGTCCCAAATCGGCAGGTGGTTAAACATCAGCAGCGTGGTGTGCTGTTTGAATCTAACACAACATTGCTTCACATGAGAAGGACACACACAAGGCAAAGAATAGCACCTGCCCTCATTACAGGCCCTTTATGTGACCTACACACCAAACTACAGCCTGTCTGACTGACACTGTGAATGTCCTTATAAACTCTGAACACGTTTAAACCAGTTAGATAGATTAAATAGTTATAAGTTTCCCTTTAACACATGTAGAACATCCCCTGACAAGCCCTCTGACTCATCTGCTTTATTTGTAACTGTGGCCAACCCAGTCTCATCTACCTGTCTACTTGTATGTTTAATGTTAACCAGCCTTGGCTCACTTTAAAGAGGCCCCCCCTCCGTCATGTTGATGTTATTTTTCCGTTTGTTATCTAGAAAGGAAAGCTGAGGTTACGGGCGAGATCTTTGGAAACTGGTTGAAACGCGAGTTGAGAAAGAAATACACTAAAAAAGTGACATCAGCGTGTTTCCTGAGTAGCAGTGATGTGCTTTACTCAGAAATTCGCAGTGACCTTGTGACTCAGTTAGTGTGAAGGGTTCACATGTCTGTGCTTGAATCTAGAACGGGATGGTCTTCACTCGTCGTCCTCTATCCTCCTCAATTCCTCATCTCTTAACATAGTGTACGAAGCAAAGATGGCCGAAAGAGTGTGTGAGCTCTATAAACAGAATCTCATGTTGACGGCACTTTCTCCTCCTTTGATACAAAAAACACATGGGACAATTGGAGTTCATGGTTTTCTACTGGTAACCCAGGTACTTAACATTCACGTACAGGCCTCAGAATACATAACCTCCCGACTCATCCGTGTCTCGTGTTCTGACGCTGTGGCCAGTCCCTCGGAGTGACTTCTGAACCCAGCTCGTTCCGCCAGGGCCCCAAAAGCCTTGGGGCCGCGTCCCGATATGAGGTGGCAGAACAGCGGGGAGAACCCTGAAGAGAACTGTTGAGGGGAACATCTCAATGTTCTCCGAGCTCTTCTTCTCAGTGGAAAGCACCTCGGAGGCGGATCGAAACCAACCCCCACTGACAGTCACTTGACACAGCTCTGTGTGGGGGGGTGAGGGCTGACTCCAACTTCACATTGTTCAGTCACCAGGTTTGTCTTTACTCGGGGGGGTCAAAGGTGTAGTTGACCTGGAGGGAGGAGATGGATGGGTTAAGGCTCTGGAGCACCAGAAGCCAATGTTCTACCAGTCAAGCCTGCACCCTAGTGGTATTCATGTAGAAGTACACCAACAGAGCACATTGACAAGCAGTCTGCTGCTGCTTGTTTCCATGTGATGTCCTGAGGCTGCCCCCTGCTGGCAGCTGGGTTCCTCTGCTGCTCTGGCTTGGTTTGTGCAGCTTGTGATTAACTAAAGTTGTCCATAGAAGAAAATCCTTATTATCCTTATATTTGAAGTAAAACCAGCAAACAGTGCACGACAAAAATAAAACAATAGATACAATGTAAATAAAACACAATATAAAACTCCAATAGACTAAGTAGCAGGGGAACCCAAGCTTTTAATAAATTAATTGATAAGTCAACCAACAGAAAATACCCGTCAACTATTTAGATATTCTAGAAACAGTTCATTCTACTTTTAAAGCAACAGTTCCAAATGTTAGCTCCACCCATTTTCTCAAAGCTGCTGATTTGACACTTTTCTCAGTCACAGTAGGATTTTAAACTCTTGGTTTGACAAAACAATCACTTCAGGTCAAAAGTAACACACAGATATAATCAACATTGTCCATCATTTTTAACAAGATGTCAAAGATTAATGCAGAAAATACTTGAAAATCGTATTTATTTCACATTAGCTTAGAGGAGGCAAATATCCCAATATTCTAGTCGGAGTTATTTAGAATGTCCTCCTCTCCTTTATTTCTTTCCCTTCTCTCTCTCCATCTACGGCCCTCCCTCTCCCATTCACAGTATTTCCTCACCCTCCTGTCATTCTCTCTCTCTCTCTCCCTCCCGCTTCGTCACCCCCTGCTCTCTCTCTCTCCCTCCCTCTTCGTCACCCCCTGCTCTCTCTCTCCCCTCCCTCTTCGTCACCCCCCCTGCTCTCTCTCTTCTTTTCCTCCCTCTTCGTCACCCCCCTGCTCTCTCTCTCTCCCTCCCTCTTCGTCACCCCCTGCTCTCTCTTTCTCTCCCTCCACTCCTCTCACAGAGAAACCAGAGCTGTCAGGACACGCTGAGCAAAGTTCAACCCTCAGCAGCCTGTCCCTGGGTGTGTCTCCCTGGGTGTGCGCTGACTCCATAAAACATGACTCACATCTGTGGATCTTTGAGTTGTTTGTGAACTTCGGGATTGTGGTGACGATCCTTTTGTGTATTGAACACACAATGCAACTTAATCAGAATTCTTGTTGGGTCTTGAACTCATTCAAACTCACATCACGTGATTGACTTGACTTTTCCTGAGGATATTTTAACTCTTTGGTTGCTATCTTCATGTTTACGATCATCGTCCTGTTGACTTATGAAACTTTTGATGCATGTGAGCACACAGAGAGCTCCTTTGTGTGTCTCTACATTCAAATCATAACAGGCCCGCCATGTTGTCGCCTTCGATCTCGAGCTCTTCCTGCTTCTTGTTTCTCTTTTCTCCGCCTTCCTCCAGACTGCAGCCCTTCTCTCTTTGAGCTCAAACGTTTGCATCTTGCAGTGAAGTCCTCATTTGACCAGAAACACACGCCTCCAGCCTGAGGATCATTGTTGTGACATTTATTTATCATTCTTAACCCACTGTGCTTTTGTAAAAGTGGTTTCCACACAACCTGTTCTCTTATTTACCCGGCTACTTGTCATTCTTTACTGTTTACAACCATGCATCTATTGTTTTAGAACATTCTGGACTATGCCAAAGCAACACTTTTGATATCTGATAGATTTTTTACTTTTTTATTTAGCCTCATTATGGTCTTCATCACTGACATGTCCATTTCTTCCCTGCTCCTATTGACAGACAACTCCACCTCGATTTATAAGGCAACTGTCAACTCTCACTCGTCTTTTTTGTTCAGACTAAATAGAAACAGTCCTATAAACATTTAAGTGTCCTTCTCTTAAATGTTGCACCCATGAGAATCTTAATTATTTAATTCCTCTGTAGAGAAAAGATAAGATTTGCACAAAAACACGTCCACACAACCCCTTTTTCTTCTTCTCCTCCTTTCCTCCAACTTCTCCCCAATCATAGACATGCACAGTGTCAGCATCTAATACAATAATAACAACCAAGTAAACTCTTTAAAATACTGTAATTCTTTATTGAATACAAATGTACAGACTACCAAAAAGAATCAGTTCATACTACAGCAGAAAATAGCTGGGAGATTTCTAGAAGGGGATGAAAGTGACAGTTTTTACCCAAACACGCACTAATGAGGATTTTTTTCGTTTTTTAAAAGTCGGAGCTGGAAACAGATTCACTCCTATGGATTAAAGTTTGTTTGAGACACACAGAGAGTTCCTTCAAGTGTAGACCTGCTTGAATCCGCCCTTCATGTTATGCTAATTGTAGAACAGTCACATATCTTACCGCTCATGCAACAAAACAATATGATTTGGTCGTGTTCAGGCAGAATACTGGTCTGAGCAAAAATGTAACTGTGAACAAGTGAGAGGCAGCAAAACCAGAGTGACCAGTTTGAGAATACATTCGACACAGCAGAAGAAGAAGCCTGAGGATTTTATACCTCCGTCTCATTGGCTCATCAAACCAGACGATGGAATCAAAACATGAAAACTTTGTGTTTCCAAGTGACAATATAAAAATATTTTGGTCTCTTTCTCTAAATGCACCCAGTTTGAAGTGAAGACATGGAAAACCCAGGATGAGAGTTTATATTGTTCCCTTTAAATCTATGACAAGGACGCACATCTGGACCGTTAGAGGAAAAAAGTAAAATCGTGCTCAGGTAAACAGATTAATACTCAAGTTCAAATTAAACTGAATCTAAAATGTGCTTCTAGCTAAAAATGACAGAAACAACAACAACTGCAGCCAAGTCAGAAAATGTGCACGTCTGCTCTTCGCTAGCATATCAAGCATCCGACACATGAAGAATAATAATAATAGTGTTCAAAACAGGGACGAAGACAGCACAGCAAACTCCACAGTGATACCCCTTTGGTAATAAGTCAGTAAGAACTCAGAAGTAAAACGAGAATTATAGAAAAATGCATTGAAAAGGTGCAAACGAGTTAAAACTACATATATAAGCATATGTATAGATAACATTCAGCTGCTGAGTCTAGGCCTCTGCCTCCTTACGAACAGCAAAGACACACTGAAGAACAGACTCTCCATTTAGCACATAAAAACAAAAGATGATTAATGATTTCTTTAGTATTCTGAGCAGAAGTTTTAGCGTCGATTGCTCTTTTACCAAAGTTTTTATGAGCACTTAGATAAATCATGAGAAAACGAAGCTTTACACTTGAAGAGGTCCCCTCAGGTTAAGTGCACTTGGGTGAATCTTCCATTGACGACTACAGGTAAAAAGTGAGAAATATGTTGTCAAATGCACAATGTGTAAAAAAAAAAAAATAGCATGGTTAAAAAAATATTAATGACGCTGACTTAATCTAGAGGTCAGTACATTAAAGCGGTTGATCCATCCAATCACAGTCCACCTCCGCTGAGAATCACGCCCTGACTTCCCTCTCGGATGGTAGATGAGGAATTCTCCACCGCTGAACTGGTTTTAACTGCAGCATCGTGGATATATGATGGAACTGTACATGTTTAATGGCCGGGACAACATCCGGCTCAGAGTGTTAGGCGGGACGTGGCTGCGACTGGGGCGGTGTGCAGGTAATGTCTCTAAGCGGAGGAGTAGAGGTATTTCTTCTTGGCGATGCCGCTCAGCTCGTCCTCATAGCGCGGCAGGCAGAAGAAGAGGATGGCGCAGCCCAGGCAGAGGATGGTGGCGCCCCAGCCGAAGCCGTAGGCCCAGGTGTAGAAGTAGTTGCCCTCGAAGATCTCCTCGTTGAACTTGACGGGGTAGACGATGAGAGCGATGACCTGGAGGATCACTGCAGGGAGACACGGGTGAAAAAAGGTCAGAGGCAAACTTCTATGGTCGATGCAAATAGCAAACACACTTTCTTTATTAGCTTTGGTTGCAGCACCCAATTTAAATTGAAAGGTTTTCACTTCCTTTTAATTCTCTGCCCATGAAGAAGAATTGAAAACTACAACCTTCACTCTGGAGCACACATCAGCCTTTAAACTTAATGATAATTGGACATTTATAGTGATAATTATCGATGTCGACTGACAATATGTTGATATTAATTAATTATTTTAGTTCGGGGTTTAAACATTTCATCCCACGTCAACATTATATAACTGTGATATAAGGATGTTGGGTTGATTTCTATGATCCACAGAGCAAACACACAGGCATTATTTCTAATAACTGGTGAGTGGAAGAGCCACAGATGGATACTGCCAGTGAGGTTAGGATCTCAGTTTTATTTATTAATATTCTTCTCTCAGGTTTCTGATTGATACACGCGTCATTTAATGGAGGCAGAGTGAGGTGAACTCTCTTCAGCACATTGACAGACACATCACAGCGTCTGCGGGTTACGACTGGCTGCTTCACATGCCTGTCTTCCAGTGAAGAGCTGTGTGTGTGTGTGTGTGTCTGTGTGTGTGTCTGTGATGAGTCATATCAACAGACAGAGCCAGCTGTTCCCATGGTAACGTCACACCAAACCCTTCCCTTCCATCGAAAACTGCTGACGCACTTTCTCCACTTCCTTTCCCTCGCACGTCCTCTATTGGTGTGAGGCGTGCACACATCATCTCTTACTTCCACATTTTTCACACCTATGACACTGTTAACCTCCACATCTGTTTGACCTGGATGACTCCGGTGAAACCCCAACACACACACACACACACACACACACACACACACACACACACACACACACACACACACACACACACACACACACACACACACACACACACACACACACACACACACACACACACACACACACACACACACACACACACACACACATTACTAAACCACCACAACGGTGTAGACTACTGCCCCTCTTAGTAATATTTATTTTAATTTAATGAAAACAAGCTCATTCTGATATACCAACTTTTAAATGGCTTTTAGATTTCAGATTAACTAAATTGGGTTCACTTAATCAAAAGGACTAGACGTGAATTGTGGTGGGTAGGTTAAGCACGTGTTTGGCATGGTAACGTTTTGGTTAGTGTGTCTGTGTGTGTGTGTGTGTGTGTGTGTGTGTGTGGGGGTGTGTCTCTTACCAACAATGATCAACATTACTGCTATGGCGGGCAGAAGAGACATGTTGAGCGAGCAGCACAGAGCCACGCAGGAGAGGATGAAGGCCACGATGAGGATGAGGAGGCCGATGATCATCAGGGCAGCCACTGCTTGGGCCCAAGCTGGAGTCCAACACAAACAAACACACAAATTAGTCACATGTTCGAGTACATTGTGTAGTTTACATGCATTTTATGTTTTCTTTAGGCCTCTATAAACATTTCATTAATATTTTGGGCATTTGTATCCTGAAACAATAAGGCGTTGTTATATTTGTTTTCACACTATGTTAACACCGCTCTCTTTCTTCCTGAAGTGTCTGAAGTCTCGAACACTGAAACTCGAGTCTCCGTGGGTTCAGTTCTCGCTCTCTCTCTCTCTCTCTCTCTCTCCCTGTTTCACACTTATCGTCATGTTTATAAAGGCAAAATGCCAGAAATGAACCAAATACTGGGTGTTTGCTATGGAGACTAATGGCAACATGTCTTCGTGCTCTGTTCTCATTTCTGCAGCTCAGGTGCTCTCTCTCTCCCTCCCTCTCTCTCTCTCTCGCTCTCCCTCCCTCCCTCTCTCTCTCCAACCCAACGACATTTAGACATGAGGGCTTGTCCTCAGGCGTGTGAGCCTCGAGCCGATATCGACCGAGAGGGAGCGGAGCCGCCACACCCTTCACAGCAAGTTCTCTCTCTGTCACTCCTCGACTTTCTGCTGACTTCTTCTAACCAGGTTTCACAGGACCTCTGTCATCACCAAAACATGCAGGTTGAGTTTTCTCAATACCGACCTGATGATAGTTATGAATAATAAACTGGTGCAGATAATCCCAAAACGTGTCTTCTATGTGGTTGAAGCCAAACCCACCATGTGGATTTTCATCCAAGTGTTACACCCAGTTCACTGTTACTGGATCAGCCAACGCCCTAAATTATTCACACCTGTATGAGGGTGCAGTGTGTGTGTAAAACGCTTCCTATCTCAGCCTGAGCCACTCCTCTTATCATGCTCATGCTCATTCACACACACAAATACTAGTTCAACAGGTTCAATCCTTTCTTTTACTCATAATAATGTTAAGTGGCGTTTAAGCTCGCAAACATTTCACTCCAGCGTTCACTTGGACTCTGCAACACTTTCATATCAAATTCTGTTAAACTAATTCAGGCTCAACCTGAGCTTTAATGTGATAAATCCCACTAGTACAGTTTGTAAGTAGCAGCCATTCAAACACAATGATTTTTAAACATGTGTTAATAAAGTGTAGGTTTCTGTTTTTATTTGATATTAATCTGGTCATTATTTAACGTTTTTTTGCTCCATGGTTTTATGAATAATGAATTACACGATCACAAAAACAAAATCAGTGCAATATCATCTCTAGAGGAGATGTTATTATTAAAGCACAGCAACACACCCACACACAGAACCCTGATTTAAATAGACAAACTGCAGCCACCATCCCTATTTCCTTTATTTATCCCTGTTCCAGATAACACTGTCCAGCAACAGAACATCGCTGATGATTTCAGCTGCACAGCAAATCTCAGACTCTCCCACATAACATTTATATAACAATCACATAACTGCAGAAATCAGCTTGCCACAAGAAACTCGTATTGAATGTTCTGTCTGAGCAATTTCTGTTTAAAGAAATAACACTGTTCTCCCAAAAGGGAACACGATGATAAAAACTAAACTCTGAAAAGACTTAGCTCAGCATTCCAACTGCGGTTCTGGGAGATACATCTTGCAATGCGTCGGAGGTAAAAACATTTTAATCTAACAAAGATGTGCACTGCACTGTTTGAGGTCATAAACTAGAAGCGTTTCTATTGCATTCCTGTCAATTCGTTTGTTTATAAACAGGATTACACAAAAACTACTGGACCGATTAGCACAAAACCTGTTTGGATGTGTTATGCGACTGGGAAGAAACCATTACATTTCAGTGAGGATCCAGATCGGCTGCAGATTCAGGATTTTCTTTTTCTGCATTGCCAAATAGGGCTTTTTCAAACATTTTGTTAATTTCTGAAAGAATAATAAAGGTTAATGAAAAAAAAATATACATGTTCATTGTTCAGTGGACTGAAATCTATGAGTGTGTGTAATTTGGTGCAGATCCACATAGAAATTGGGATTTAGTGAAATGAAATGTTTAATTGCTCTACTTAGTCACATTCTAGTTTGATTTTTAATCATTGTTGCATTGTGTCCTCATGTCTGCCCCTGTTTCCCTCGTAAGCCTGGGAACGTTCTGTACTCTGTGTGAATGAATTCATGTCTGGGTGTGGGTGCTTGTATGTGTCACAGGTGAATACTCAAACTGCCAGTCTCGATCATGCTCACATCACATCATCCAGTTGTTTTGGGCTTCTGTTTCCCTCCTCTGATCAAAACTAAGGATATCCGGCTGCATTAACACAATCAGTACAATCAGTATTATCACAATCCAAAGGTTTTTTTTGGGTTCCACAAATGCAAACACACACAAATCTCAGCGCGGGGAAATGTGTCATATCGTCCACGTCTGGGGAACCTGGTCGCACAATCAAGGCTCATGTTTATCAAACGTGGATAATGATTTCCTTTGGGCAGCAGGAATAAACTCAGCTTTCCTCGGAACAAGTTTCTAAGGCGAAACCTGCACGCAGACAAACCACATTCACAATCATGAAGAGACTAATCTCTAAAATGTTATGACACATGCTTGGCCACTCCCATTGAACCGCAAATCGCCAGCCAAACTTTAAACACTTACAAAGTGTGGTAACTTGGAACAAACACGGAAGAACATGATGATCAGATGTATTTATCTCAAGGTCAGATCTAAACTGTTTCACACTCAAGACGTTGATATGAAACCTTGAGATATTTGGAACTTAGGTCGTTTTTAATCAGATTGGACAAGTGATTGTGTAAACTCCCCGAAGTCGTTGCAAAGATGGCTGCCAACTGGTTTCAGTCTCTCAAATATCAGATAAAAGATACAAACAAAAATAACAAAGGGATAAAAAAATGGAATTTCAACTTGACGACCATCTTGAGCTCTAGAAAATGAAGCTGGGCGATTTG
Organism: Pleuronectes platessa; assembly: GCF_947347685.1. Classification (NCBI taxonomy): domain Eukaryota; kingdom Metazoa; phylum Chordata; class Actinopteri; order Pleuronectiformes; family Pleuronectidae; genus Pleuronectes; species Pleuronectes platessa. Next base: position 20,945,401 of record NC_070637.1, read on the forward strand.
GAACAAAAAGGAAATTTGAGAAAATGGTGAATAGATTTACCAACAATGAAAATACTGGTTCATTGAGTAATTAGATAGTGTCCCACTGATTTGTGAAATAGTAAAATGTATATAAAAATACAATTTCTGTTATATGGCTCATCGGATGTCAATCAACTTATATGTTTTCAGCCGATATATCAGTATAAGAAACTGATTTAATCCTTAGTATCGATATCAGCATCAATCCCCAAATAACACATGGGTTGGAAGTTATAAGATCCAGTGATGATCTACTTTCATCACTGGATCTTGTGCTGCTCATGTTTGTTTCCTTGTTTTTTTTAAGCTCAGAACATATAAACCTTCACAGGACAAAGTGCTGATACAAGAATTCCCAGGGGAGCTTCAGAGCCAAAAAGTTTCACGGATCCAGCCAGTGGCCTTTTGGCAGCTGAGGCCGTCTTTTGTTTCGACTGCTTTACACCAAAACGGCAGCAACTAGCACAAAGAAAAGATCCTGATCTACGACTTCAAGCGAGACCAGAGAATTCCTGAAAAACAATGTGTGGTCTCACACGCTCACAGGAAGTAGAGCCCTGCCTCCACAACAGTTTACATTGGGAACTGTGTGTTTGGAGTTCACGCTGATAATTTCTAATGGGATTCTCTGCTGCTGCTGAGGAGAGTGGAGCAAAAGAACCGTTTATTTTTATCACTTCAAGACAATTTAAGGAAAAACCTAAGTTTCTCAAAGCCAGAGGCGATAGTCAAAGCTCAGACCAACAATCCAAACCTTAAAGATTTTCAAAATCAATGATATGAAACCGAGATGAGGGAAGAAACTCCTCTCTCCAGATGTTAAGGAGACAGTTTAGTATGTTCCCAAAAAACAACTAAAACAATAAATATAATTTCCCATTCAGCTCTAAGTTGAGTTCTTATCAATAACACGTGGGCTGTAACAGCTACATTCACACATTTGTACATCTTGATGCCATTTGTAAAGGTTTTCTATATTAAAAATAACTATGGCTGCACTCTTACGTTATATGGACACATACGGAACTTTGCACACAAGTGTGTACCAACTATTTTCCTCATCCACCGATGTGACGATCGTTTTCTCAATGCATCCATTAGAATATACAATGTGAAAAAAATACACATCACCATGTTTTAGAGGACAAGGTGATGCCATTACAGACCAAGAAAAGCACCAACTCTCGTGCATCAGAACCTAGAAACATCATATAGGACATTTTTGTTAGAAAATAGGATCTTAGACTATCAATCCATTATCAATATACCCTACACCGCACTTCATTAGATAAAACCGATCCGTGTACCAGATTGTGTCGGGGAGTTGGCAAAGGCTCACTTCAAACAGCCCTGAGGTCGGGCTTCGGTTTAACACTCCCCTTAGTGCAGAGTTGTTAACAGTCATTTATCTCAAAACCGATAATCTTTGCCACTATCGGGATATTAGGTGATCAGAGCTTTGATTGAGGATTCTCCAGAAGCACTGACACCATTAACCTTTAACAGGGAGTGAGCAACTGGTGGAAAACAACAGGTAAAAAGAACCACTGGTCTCGTTGACTTGTTCTGCAGATCATAAACTGGATTGAGGTGATACTAGCTCGGCGACTCCCACAGCGTCTGATAAGAGGAACAACAGAGGCGTCTTTGTTTGGTGACTTTGACTGTGGAGTGTGGAACAACTCAAATACAAGCTGAGAGGGAGAGAGAATGAAAACAGACGTGGTTTCAGTTCACGGCGAGAAATCTTTTATTTTTGATGTCTCTTTCTGTTTAGTCGTTTCATTTGAATTTCTCCTTATTGCTGTATCAGCACAACTGCCAGTGTTGACGTGTTGATATCTGCCTGAAAGGTTTGTACTCAATTCCTATAATAAAGTTTAAAATGAAAGTTAAAGTTAAAGACCTTTTTCAGCATTTTAAACACAAGCGTTACGTATATATACACACACATCTATATAGATATACACTTATGGATACAGCTGTGTTTATGTGTCATTTCATGTCAAAATGGCTGCTGTGTAAATAATCTATTGTTCAACGAAGCTCAGTTTGTTGTTTGGACGACACAACAGTTATAAATAGTCTTATCTGCGTTACCATGTCAGCCATCTTAAACTCTGCTTCTCACCCTCTCTCTCTCTGTCGGGTGTAGATCACAAACTATTTCAAATATTCTATAACTCTGCCTGAGGTGTTCGGCTAAATGCTCTTTAAAAGAATAAAAAATAAAAGAGTTTCTCTAGTGGTGTTCTGACCATAATCCGTTGACTGTTACCTCCAACATGGAGGTTGTGTTTTCACTCCCGTCTGATTGTTTGGAGGGTTTGAACTGAGCGGGTTTCCACGACGCTCGGAAGGAGGATGTGATTTGGGTCGGGAAAGTACCCGTTCAACTTTGGAATTTCACTTCACTTTCTTTGACGTTGTGAAATAGGCTGAAAATAGTTTGACCGTTTTCCCAGGGTGTTAATGGATCTTGATGAAAATAATCTGGTGTATTTGAGGAACTGATATCTATGAAAGAACAAACCTGTCCATTATGCAAAAAAAACTGTTTCTTCAAATTAATGTTATTAATATAAGATCAAATAAAAAACTATCCCCTTTCTGTGTTTTAACTTAATTTCTTTGAATAAGCCTACAAACATCATTCCCCACAGTAAAGGAGTAACTCCATATGCATCGGTTGTGGGAAGTTGTTCCTTGTTGTAAACATGATGTTGTGAACCTGTAAAGCCAACAGACACACTATAGGGTCCAAAAAAATACAAAGTGAATTCACATAGACTTGGAATGTGTGTGTTTGTCTCATCCTACCTCGTAAATCAAGATACGTCTTTTGTCACATTTCGCAACCTTGCTGTAAGTAGTACAGTTCATAAATCTGTTATTATCGAGGAACCATAAACAATGATCATAACTCTGTTTGAAACTTTTCTTCTATCGACTTCTGCCTGTGAAGCCCAGTCCTTTCCTACAATGAAGGATCCTCGGTCATATGGGGAAGAGGTAACTCTGTCTGACTAAGTTGTGGGGAAGCTGTGTCTTGTGGGAACCAGTGAGCTGAGGCAGAATCCCAGTCACGTAGGCTGCCTCTCCTCTGAGTGAATCCAGCCTCATGCAGACAGCGAAGACCAAAGTTCAGTTTGTGGCCCGAGGTCGAATCCCTCCAGTTTGACAGAGCGTGCATGTTGAATTTAACATCCCAGTGAGACCTGCACTGGTTCAGCTGGTTTGATCAGCTCCATTAAAACGCAGACCCCTCTCTGTTGTCATGCTACTCTCTCTTTCTCTGTGTGTGTTGTGTTGTGTTGTGTGTGTGTGTGTATCCCACGGTGCAACCCGACACTTACAGAACTCCATGAGCGACGCGCACTTCCAGTGGTCGTTCCTGCCCCGGCACTGCTCCCACATGCTGGCGTAGTGGGACTTGGCGTCCTCGTCCTCCACCCATCCGTAGGTGGCGGCGATGGCGATGATGTCGAAAATAATGGCGAAGAGCAGCAGCAGGGGGACGATCCACCTGCAGCGGGGGTAGGCGATCCCGCAGCGGAACATGGTGTCGGTCGACTGGTGGCGTGTGGAGACCGGAGACGAGAGGAGGAAGGTGGGCACCGTCGAGTGAGCTGCTGGGTCCGAGGTGCTGCGCGTCTGGTGCGTCTCTGCGCGGGTGGAGTCAGTGTGTGTTTGTGTGTGTCTGTGTGTGTGGGGGGGAGCTGAGAAGACAAGAGCCCCACCCGTGTGTGCGGTGCAACCTGTTCCGGGACCTGAAGAGGCCGGGCTAGTGAAAGCCGAGTGAGCTCAGGTGTCATATTACAACCGGGAGGAACCAGGCGGGAGGAAGCCGCGCGTGGGTTAGTCTCCTGTGAGAATACCAGTCAGAAAGTCTCACTGGGATTAATCACTTATTATAAGTACCAGTCTGACACAGTTTAAACATGACAATCACTCTCTCCCCCGTTTGTCTGTGCTCACCCCAACCGGACGAGGCACATACCCCCTTATAGATGTGGCCCACATATACCTATGATAGCACTTGTGTCATCCACTCCTATTTGTCACAAGTAAGCCTCAGCAATACCCCATGTCAACCAAAGGTGGCCCGAGTTATTATTGAACTAATTGGGCCATATTCCCTATTTACCATATGGGTCACTTCAGGTTCACATCCATTTAGTTAAGGTCACATGTTTGCCTGAAGTGGCCCACATCCGTATGTTATCCAGATCCACGTTAATACTGTACCCAGTTGACATTTTATTATTAATTATTTTGTTCTGATACCATAAAGTGTGTATAGCATTTGTAAGCTCTTCAATGTTAAATAACATTTTTCTTAAAGGTTGTAGCTGCTGAGGCTCCTGTTTAAAACTCTTACAAAAGTGATCATGACAGTAAACTTCAGATGTAAACTGGTACAACAGGTAGATACATGCTGAGCTGTGAGAGTGAGAGAAGGAAAGGTAGAAGAGGAGGGATAAAGGAGGGAGAGATTCAGGATCAGTGATTCAGGACGTTCAGGACTCATATTGCAGCCAAGAGCAGTAATTATAGCTATTGACATAATTATAGTATTTCTCCAGCATGGTTCATCTGTCAACTGTAAGTGTCTACAGGTATTTGCAAAGATTCTAAAATGGAACAAAAAACAATGTTAGTTTTAGAAAGGAAGAGTAATTGTTGGTTCTGGGAAATATGATTTTGATAAATTAGTTTTATTTTATGATGGTTTTATTTGGAATGGTCTTATTCTCCATATTATTCTTGATTTATAAATATTGTATTTGTTTTATGGATTTGATGGTATTAAAGCATTGCAGCTACTGCATCACTTATTTCTTTATAAATATATATATATAGAAGACCATAGGAGAAGGCCTTGGATTTGATCTTTTACATTCTGCTTCAAGCTTCACAAATACAACTTTCACACAGTCAGAAAACACTAATACCTCAAGGTTACATGCAAGTTTAGTGTTCGCACCAATAGGCTTGTCGATGATTGTGGTTTTGATGATGTCGGTTCAAATTTCCTATTTCAAATGTTGTCTTTAAAGGAACCGGTTTTCATACAGTCGGGTCACAGACGGCGTCTCTACGCCCGAACGTCAGAGGTGAGGCGATACAGGGAGTGACACCTGGATACAACCTGAGGCTGCTGTAGTCTGCCAACATGCAAATCAAACTGAAGCAGATGTAATATCAGTCAGTGATTCATTGTGAAAAACTCCAATTCAACTGCTGATACTCTGATGTCCACAGTGGGGCGCCAGTGCAACGTGTTTGTGAAACAAGATTAAAATGGTTCAATGGGAATTCAGATTTAAAACTGATTTTATATTAAACCTTGAGAGAAGCAGATACTGTGAGATGATCCATTATCATAATAACTAAATAAACAAATGTGCTCAGAGGATATTTGTGTTTATCTATATTTATCTTAATGTAGGTCACAGTAGGGGGTCAAATAAATACATACTAATGCAAAATAGTACAAGGTGTGCTGAAGAATACTTCATTATAAAGTATTCTCATCTCCATGAAATCACTGCCTGTGTATAAGACATATTTTGTGATAAAATGAAAAGTAAATATAAAAATTCTCACCATGGTTTGTACTGTTTTATTTAGGTTTTGTCAAGTCCAGCCACATTAGCAGTGACTTATAACTTCCCTTATAAAGTCAGTGATTAACATTACAAGGGGCTGAACCTCATTTACATACAGTAATAATGAGCAACAATATACATGACTTAAAAGATACAAAACATTAAAACGATGCACAATTATTTTAAATATAATTAAAAAAATTACAGTTAATTAAATACAAAAAGTAACACATAGAATAAAACCAGTAAAAAAAAAAGTCATATAAAATTATGGTTAATAATACATTTTATTATATAACACCTTTCAAAATAAAGTAACAAGGGGCGGTGGTGGTTAAACATTAAATAATTGAAGGCAAACAATAGGAGACAGTTCCAAAGAAATTTGAAGGTCGCATAGCATTAGAGCAGAGATACAGAAATAAAAATGAGTAAAAATATGATAATATAAAACATTATAAAAAAGAAATAATGAATAGGAAAGACACTTATAAAACGTGTCTTTCAGAGAGATTTAAAAGAGGATAGAGAGTTTTTCAGACAGATGTGGTCACCTGTGGTCCTCAGCCAGGACTGTGGAGGTTTGATCATAATAAAAACCAAAGATCATCACAGAGGCACCGTTAGAAGGAAGAATCCCAATGAGGTCTTTGGTAATAAAAATATATAAAAGCCAATCGAGTCAGAGGAGACCTCCCCAACTTTAACACACAGGATGTAGTGATGAGTGTAAACATCACAGGGGCAGAGGGACAAGGTTCAAGCTTAGAAACAGATGCAAACCTGAAAATCACATCATCAGCTTCAACTTCAATTTTCCAACAGAGGACAGGAAAGTACTTCAGATAAGTTTGTCAGGTAGCCAAAGGTATTCATTATATATTTTCAATAACGGATTAAAAGCAGAAACATGACAGTATTTTTTTTCCATTCATTCATAACCTTGATTTTATGCATGTTCAATTCAAGTATAAGATCTTTTAGTAAAGTGTAGTGAAGGTCGGAACACTAATATCTGTCTGGGAAGGGAAGTAAACAGTTTTTTGACAGCGTGGCGTACACGTTACATCGTGTTGAGCTCAATTTAGCGATTGGACTCTGGAATGTGTTGCATTATGGGCTGTTATTTATCTGTGCAAAAGTAAATACACAGAAAGTAAATAAATAGGGGAGGAAAGCTGTTCTCCAATCTCAGTCTCAGTCCACAGCCGGAGAGCATCAGTGTCATTGAGTATACTGTGTCTCTCTGTCCTCCTCGCTTCCTGTCCTTTGGGCATCACACAGTGAGAAATCTGGACAGTCCTTGTCCGAGCAGCCGTTTGGCTTCACTTACTGGAAGTGCTGCGTTGATAAGCAGCCTCTTGTGCTCTGGGACTTCTTTCATACACTGTATTGTGCTGGCTGCTTTAGTAATGTGCATAAAGTGTTTACACGTAAACGTATCAGGGGTATCTCTCACATCCTTTTCCTGTTATGCTCTGCTTCCCTCTTCTCCTTAACTGTCTGGCCCCCCTGCCGGGAATTTCTTTGATTTCAATGTCTCATCGGTTCTTCTGTCAAAGCAGCTACATTAGAATTTAGAGGGTAAATGATGTGTAGTGTGAGCTTCAAGTTGAGTCAAGTCAAGAGGAGTTTGAACTTGACGGCTTCTTCCCCTCGCAAGTGTGAGATAATTATTCACAGCTTTTCATCCTCTGAGCTTGTTTCCCGTCGACTGTGAGTGCAAAACTTAACATGTCTCCGTCCCGTCTTCCCCTTGATCTCATTAGAGACTCACGGGAGATCGGTGTCCCTGCTGCTGCCGGAGGGTCGGTAGTCCTGGCATATCACAGCCAGCCTGTACAGGTTCAGTATGACCACCAGGAAGTTCTTGATGGTGAAGAAACCCAACATCTGGTGGAAGACTTTGGAGTAGATCATGACGATGAGCCTGACCACCAGGAAGGGCCCGTCCTGGATGAACAAGGCCTCCATGATGCTCCACACGTCGCGGCTGTGTTTGGTCAAGAGGGAAGGCTCCTGGACTCCCTGCTCATTCTCCATGTCCGGCTTGGAGCTCACCACTTTTCAAAATAAAGAGATAACAACACAAGATGTTGACGCTGGAAGGAAACTGAGAGCAGGAGTAATGTGTTACAGCTTTTACTGCTATTTTTGGATGGAAAACAACTGCTTTATACAACTGCTTCCAAGATAACATTAAGTGTTTGTGTTCTGTCATTAGGGTCAAATTAACTTAACTTAAAATAACTCATCCTATCTTACAATTATCTTACCATATCTTATGTTATTCTGTCAATGGTAATCTTTCTTGTATTTCAATTAAAAACATTTTTTTTTGTTCCACATGCAGAATGTGAATAAACTTCCCTGATAACAGGGCTCAACTCCATCAACCTATGAAGAGCCTGTGATATGATTGCGAGGGATTTTGGTTGAAAAGTAGATGATTATCGAACGTGTGAACTCACTGTGTGTGACCAACAAAATGACTTACATCCACTTATGAAGATAACAAATACCAACACACACTGTACATGTCAGCAGTCTCTCTCCCCAATGTGTGTGTGTGTGTGTGTGTGTGTGTATGTGTGTGTGTTCTGGAACCGGAGCAGTTTTCCTGCTGCATCCCATCCTGTGAAGGAGACTTTTACTAAACCCAAAACGAAATTTAGCTTGTTGCCTGAACCCTTGCATACCCCGCTCTCCTCTTCCTTTCCTCTTCCTCTTCCCCCGGCTCCGGCCCTTCACCCTGTCAACCCTGCTCCTCTGCGCCTGGACCCCGCTCGGCTCAGCTTCCTTTCCCCCCCGACACTTTGCTTGGCTCAGCCCGAGCTTTTCCCCTATACTCAGCATAGGGGGAAAGAGCTGGGGCCCCCTGCCCTGCTCAAATCCCATTCCTCTAACCCTGCAAGAAGTATTCCTCTAACCATCCTCAGCCTCCTCGCCTCCGTGGGATTTAAACTTGGGTTTGCTGGCCTTCACAGAACACAATGAAAGGAAGAGTAGCTTCATTTATAAACTGCAGTGTGCATTCAAACACTAAGTGCTCTGTGCATTATGAAGATAGACTAACAGATAAGAATCTCAACATCTATTTGTGAATTACTCAAGTCCAGGTTATGAATAATTGAGATCATTAGCGTGAGTTGTCTTTTCCGAGAACTAAGTTCTGCTCTTTCTTCCTTGACTAAAATGACTAACTGTCTTTTGGCCTTTGACTGATTGTTATTTCCCATAATCAGCCAAAGATAAGAAGTGGACACGAAATGCAATGAACATGTGAGACTGGATTTCCTTTTTAAGACTTTCTGCATTTCTAAAAACTGTTGGAGTCTCCCGGCCTTTCCTGTTGCTCATTTCTGTTTTTAGAACTATAGGTCGCTCAGTAGGACCTTCCCATATCTCTGACAGGACTCTTGTGGTTTATTCAAAACTGGGGGACTTGGCCACAGATAGAAAAGCAGCTTAACTAGCTCTCAGTGTTTACATAAAGCGTTGGTGTGGACAGTGTTGACTTTTTGGGATGTTAGGCCAATTCCTAAACACGTTGTTGAGATGGTCCCACACTGGGAATGAGATACGTACAACAATAAACAGCTGTAACTGCTTAGTGCGCACCAGAGTTATTGGATTACCAGAATGAAGCACTCACCGGCCAAGTGTAAGGGGAACTGCAACATGCTCCAAGTCCACACACCTAAAATAACGTAGACCATCACAGAACTCTTTGTGTCTCTGAAACACAGAAACAGAAAAGTTAGTAGTTTCAGTAAAAGCGTGTGGACGCCGATAAAACTATGAAACATGTATGTGAAGAGCGATGGCCACCCACTTGACGTCCAAGAGCGTCTCACTCGTAAATTCAAGGATGTCCGCCGCCGTGCCGATGAAGATCAGGAGAAGCTGCGAGAGCTCGTCCCGGGTGACTCCGCCCCCCAGGGGGAGCAGCCACTTCCCCACGATGAGGAGGATGAGCAGGATCTGGTGGAGGGCCAGGATCCATTCGTTGGGGCAGAAAGATGACAACTTCTCGTTTATGAGCTGTCGGTGTAAATGAGACATTCAGTTATTTCTTGGTTGACACTTTAGTCCCATGAGCTCCAAACTGCCCACACCTTTCACACATTCACATCCAAACTGAGGTCTCTGGAGCAGCAGGCAGAAGCAGGATACAACACGTCACTGGAATTCCTCTGCACGGATCACATATCTTTGTTTAAAGCCCTTGTCACCAAAGGTTCTCATCATTGTCACCAAGGTCTTCTACGTGCATGGAACCGCTTTTTCCGTCCTGAGCGATTGTATTGTATTTATTATATTGTGTTTATTATATTGTATTTGTTTGGCAGGATGATTGGAGGAATGTTTGGATGCTCTTACTGGGACATTTGAGTTTTCCGGAGAATGTCTGGAGATCAGTTTGAAATATGTTTGTTTGAGCCACAAGCAAAGTTAGAGTTATAATGTCAATTGTTTGACATTATAACTCTAACTTTGCTTGTTTTCTATGGGAGGTCACATGGATGATTATTTCTGTGTCAGGGAGTGGTTGACTTCCTGGAGTCTGAATGCCCGGCAGCCTCAAGGTGATGACGTGACACTGAATGGGTGAAAGAAATCCCAGTCTGCTGTTCATTGGAACTGGTCATTGGTTTCACTTCCCCTATATCTCCAAACTACCGTGTAAGAGGTTTCTCAAAAATTCACTGTGAGAAAAAAAAAAACTGAATCATTCTTTTCACTTTCTGGGCTTTGCAGGTGTTTCATCCTAACAGAGAATATATTCTACTATCCAAGCCAAGTGAAGAGTAATGATCTTATCTGTTTTTTTACCTTCAGGTAGTCCTGGTGTGTGAAGTTTCCGAGGCTGTCGTTCACCGTGAATGTTCTGCTCAAACTGTCAGAGTCAACCTTTTTGCACTGGAAAGAGACGAAGGAGGAAAACGCTCATACTTCTCTCTTGGTACAGATAATCATTTAAAATTAAGAATCAATAAATGAATCAATTATCAAATGCAACTTTGTGTTAGCGCCCGCAAACATCTGTTATTAGATTAGGTTTGGAAGAAATGAGAACTGCTGTTTTTGAAGTGTTACACGCTGACTGAGTGTTTTTTTGTTTCTGTTGTGGAGAACCTGAGTCTCGCTGTCCTGGGTGTGGAGCTCCAGGAGCCAGATGGATGGAATGATACTGATGAGGAACATGAAGATCGGAGGAGAGAACCTGCAAGAGAACCAGCACAGACTCATCAACAAAACTTCATACAGACGCATGGAGTTAACGATGAATAATGAATATGCAACACTTTCGATAAATGAGGTATATTTTTTATGATATATTTGGGTTTTGTGGATCTACACAAATATCGGTGGTCTCTACTCTGCAGTTACACGCTCACCTTGTTTTTCATAATGGATGAATGTAATCAATAGCGAGGGGGAACTGATCCAGACTCAGCCGTGGAGATGTAGGAGATGGTTGCATTATGGGGAGGAGGATATACTCACTAGTACTTTTACTTTACTTTACTTTAAGTACATTTGAGTAAAATAAGATTTTTAGTTTAACCTTGTATATGTTTACAATGTATTCCCTGTACATTTTTTATTTTCATTGTATATATTATTTCCATTCTACAATTTAAGTGTACTTTTACTCAAATGTGTGAGTACTTCCTCCTTGACAAACTGTTTTGAACTCATCTTACTTATTTAACAACAGAGAAAATAATCTCATCAATAAGAAAAGTGACCACCATTCACAGCCACACAGATGCATATTTCATTGCCTCACTTTAAAACCTCAGGATGCTCCTGTACAAAACATCTGTTTCTTGTAAATGTTTCATGCACGGGCGTGTGCTTCTCAAATGTTATACTGTAGGTTACATGTCAAGAAAATGAAGTTCGTTCATGGAGGAAGAACGTTGAAAGTTGAGTTCCAGGAATGAAAAGTTAAGGGGCAGGACCCCTCCTCAGTATCCCGGGGGAGGTTAGACAATAGCAGCAGAGGGACGAGCAGGATGCAGGGTCCCTACAGGCTGGGGGGTAGGGGTCGACTGAGGGTAGTAATGCATTCCATCATGTACAAATACAAGAGTTAGACAACATATAACAACCTTGTTACAGGCTGCTGTTTATTCAAATACCACAACACTGCATCTCACCACTTGTAGTCTTCTCCCCTGCGCCTCTTCAGGGTGATGATCATTTCCAGGACGAGCGGCAGAAAGAGGAAAGTCAGGAGCCAGTAGTTCGGATCTTTCTTCACCCATGTCACCCTCCACACCCCGACCAGGGAGACGAGGACGAACAAGCCCCTGGTAATGATCGCACTTATGAACTTACACAGGCTCATCACTACTCAGGCTGGTTCCAGATCAGCTCTATACAACGCCGGCTCTGCACCCAACAATACACCAGAGTGTGCAGAGAGAGAGAGTGAAATAGAGAGAGAGAGAGAGGGGGGGGGGGGGGGGGGGGAGAGGGGGAGCATGACGTTATCGTACAAAGTCCCCAAAGTTGAAGCCCTGCCCACATGAAGTTTTCCTGACGGTGAATTTTGTTACATCTTTAAGTTCCTACACTGAAAAAACATTTTCCAAATTATAACTTACGAACTCTCAATGAAGACTTTCTAAGAAAAACTTAGTATCTCAAAAACAATCAGTTTGTTGACTCTGAAAAACAATCAGAGTCAACAACTTATCTTTAAATAAATTACCTAAAAATAATGACAAAATACAGTATTTACTGTAAAAGTACTGACATACTAACTGAATGTAACGACTTATAATCTCAAAATAATAATAATTACTAAACGTCAAAAAAAAATTACCATCTCAAAATGATAAGATTACGATTTTTATCATAACAATTCCTCATTGTAATTTCCTAACAGAGCATCCGTCTCTTTTTCTTTCACCGGCAGAAATGGGTCAGAGAGGAACTTGACATATCAGGACTCGATCAGTCGCTGTTAGTGAAAGGTCCTAGAAAAGTCTGAGAAAAGCTCATTCAGCTCATTCAGTGATTCACAACTGAATCCACGAGAGCAGCTCAAACTCTGCCGAGTGCACAGGAGAGGGCAGTATCACGTCATCTATTCATTCACAAGGACAAACACGATGGAGAGCACTTCCTGTGAAGCTCTAACAGCAGCCAACGGTTATTTATGACCTGCACCTGAAATAGAATAATAGAAGCTGATAAGGGCGCCAGATCCTCCCAGTATAATCACACGAAACCAGTGAGGGAAGGAGTGGAGAGAACCGTTCGACAGCAATAAGTATAAACTGTTAATCTTACGTTAGTGAAAGTACACAGGCATAATCAGGGAAGAGTATTTCATTTATTATTAAAAGTACACCAACATAAAAGCAGTTGTATTCTCTATACCTTTAGGTACTTTAATGTATCCTGTAGGAGGAGCATACAATCCATATAGGTTTTAAACCTTTAATCTGAAAAGTTGATATAGTAGTAGCCCAACTTACAGTATAACAATCATATTTTACTCACAAATGCAAAACATTTAAATAAAAGTACTTTAAACTTGTATTTCAATAGAATACTCAAGTAAATGTACTTAGTTACTTTCTACCAATGCAGAGTTGAATCCTTACTAATGAACATATTTGTAATAATTGCATATTGTAAAGTTTCTTATTATACATATGACAAACAGTCAGTGTTGTGCAAGTTCACTACTCTCATGAACAAGTTCAAAGTTCAGTTCATACAAGTAAACATGAATAGTTCACGTTCATAGTTCACCATTTAAATTCTGAACTAGTTCATATTTCAGTTCATTTCATAGTTTTAAAGTGGACAGTGAGAATGAAAGACTTAACTTGTTAAAGAAAACCTTATCCATCACTACCCCTTGCCTTTACTGTCGGAATGTTTATCAGACAGTGTGTAAAAATCCCTCAGATAATAATAAGGTGCATCGGATCTCGGATGTAGTTGCAGAGTCTGCGTCTCTGCTTCTCTTGCCATCTGTACATGAGACCGAGAGCTGTTGTGTTGCAGGTATGGCCTGCCCCTTTAAGGAAAGTTTGTAGTGTGTGACGTAGTGCACCAGGGTATTGTGGGAAAATACGCTAGAAGTGTGTTTATAAGGAGAAGTGACGGAGCACCTAGAGGTGATGCGAGTGTTGCTCCTGCTGTATATCCGAGAAATAAAGTGGCCGCATTCCAAGTAAAGAAACATCTCCTCCTCCTTCTTCACGGAGCGGTCCGGACGGCTGGTTACCGGCCAGACAGCGAGCCAAGATAACCAGTGACAGGGGCGGCTCCTGGTACAGGCGACATAGGAGACGGATTCATCATGACGTGACACATGCAATGTAAAACAATACATTAACGTCTCACCATCATCCTCTAACCCCGGGACGCACCAGAGGTAGAAGCGCTGTGAAAAGCGCTCCGCCTCCTTTCCTCGCCCATGTTAAATACTTTGGCTGTTCGCACCAGCAGCGTAGTGCCGGGAAGAACCGGGAAGCGCCGCAGCCACACACACAAGCACATAATCTCCTGTGGGGGGGTGGCGGCTACAAGCTTGCGTAGGTCAGTCACCTGTGAAGACCAGCATCATTTACCCCTGAACAAGCGCGGAGAAATGATGATGAAATGTAATATAACATTTTTTAATATAAAATTAAATATAATTTTTTTTTATTAAATTAAATATATATTTTTTTAATTAAATTAAATGAAAAAAAAAAAAAAAACTGCGCGCGCACATCCTGCGCAGAAGCCCATTATGCACATTCTGCAGAAGCCCATTGCGCACATCCTGCGCAGAAGGCCACTGCGCAGGAATTGCGCGCGCAGCTTTTTTTTTTTTTTTTTAAATAAAATGTTTTCCTTTTTTTATATTGAATTAATATAAAATTAATTAATTGAGTTGCGTTCAGTTCATCGTTCATGCACAACACTGTAAACACCCAAGCTCACCAAAAATAGTTCCAGTAAAACAAACGTGACGTCCTTTAATGAATTATTAATCTGTTCTTTCTGAAATTTCTCCTCAGTCATTAAGGTTTGTTCAACATTAAACCGTGATCATGTAGTCGAATCACAAATCCCATTATCTCCCAATGCAGGAAATACCACATCACACCAAGTCCACGTCAGCTTTCTAATACACACACACACACAGAGACACACACACACACACACACACAGAGACACACACACACTTTGCCCTACTGAATGCTGAGTTGATTTCTATTCAAATCAAGGGAGTGAGGGAGGAAACAGTAGAAAGGCCTGTGACCTTGGACGGGAGACAAGCTTTTCCTGTCTTTGTTCCAAATTGTCCATCATCATCATCATCATCATCAGCATCATCCCTCGGTTTGCATCACATGAAATCAGACAAAGCCGCACGCAGGAAAAGAGTTATGTTGCATCCTGCGCCACAAAAAGAACAACATTGTGGCTCGAGTTTTTGAGGAAACCACCGATGTGTTGTTGTGTTTATCCGGTTTGCCTCTTGCCAAACTACTGAAACAAGCAGGAGTGAAAGAAAATCAAAGCCGTGTTAGTAGGGAACGCTCTCGTGAAAAACACTGACTGATTCTGTGAGAGAGATAAAAAAGAGACAAACGCTGCTCTGTTGACCGAGACAGGAAAGTGATCCGAAGTCAACCCCCCCCCAGGCCTGGTGTCACCCAGAGATTCTGTGTGAAGGTTCTGTTCAACACCCTGCACCCTGACAGAAAGGGCTGAGGGGCTCAACGGTGATTCCCTCTGTGCACTTGCTTCAAAACTCATAGCTGCAGAAAACAGTCTCCTCCATGAAGAATAAAATGCAGCATTATTCTGCAGCAGTGTGGGAAATATTGCTGGTTAGAGATCGAACCCAAACTGGTTCAGTGAATCTGCAAACCAGAAGAGATCATGTCGCTCTGTAGTAGAGATGCTTGATTCCACAGTTGCATTACCAGAATATATCTAAACACTCTGACTCCGTCTTCTGACTCTGAGAGGCGGGAAGGTGCAGAGCAGCACGAGCAGCACAACACAACAACAACAAAACAACAACAAAACATTTTCAGCTTTGTCGCCTTCATGGGGTCTGAGGTGACTGCGGTTGATATCTGAGGAAAACAACCTCAGGAAGAATCCTGGTGCAGCTGAGATTGTGAAGTGTTGGTTGGATGAAGGGTTGGTGCAGTGGAGATGTTTTTATTTTTGACGGCATTCCTACGGCAACATCCTTTGTAGGGAAATTTTGATTTATTGATATAATTCTGGAGTATTTTGGCTACAAGTCTGCCTGAAATAAAACACTGGATCACGTAATTTTGTGTTTACTGCATGGCAATCATTTGTTTATTTGTTTGTTTGTTTATTGTTGCTGGTAGGTTTTGTATTGTAATGTTGTAGCCCTGTCATGTTGAGGTGAAATTGTCATAAAGTTGTCCATCCAATCCATCATCGACCAATAAGGACCCAGAGGAAGCCCATGCAGACAGAGTGAGAACATGCAACCTCCACACAGAAAGGGATTCAAACCAGGAATCTTTCTGATGTGTGGCGGCAGTGCTAATCACTCCACCTGCGGGCAGCCATAATGAAGATTTGCCTATAATATTACAAAGTCACCAACTCACAAAGGGAATCTCAGGTACCAAACCATTCAATCACAGGAGTTCCTGCTTGTTTTGCTAATCTTTTCAATCTGATATCTGTAGAACTCAGTTTAAACATGGAGCTGAAAGAAGTGAAATGTCTGTCATTCGTTGAAATGCAGTTTTCTATCAGTCTATTTGAAAATCAATCTACTTAAATTGTTATTGTGCTTCAAACCTGAAGTTTGGATTTTTACGTGTCCATCATCAGGTCGTCTAAGAAGGTGAAGAAAACTAATTTGTGACTTTCATTACTTCTGTTTGACAAATGTGAAGCTAACACTGCTGCTAATGATAGTTTGCTGTAAAGTAAAATAACAATAATGATGAGGCAGGGGACTAGAGAGACGTAGGTCCCAGGAGATGAGGCTGTGATCAATAACAAACCAGCATATAGGGTTTTCAGGTAAATATGCACTTTATGTTGTGTGCTTGTGTTAAAGGTACACAAAGATATGCATTTTGTAGTTGTCTGAAGAGCTGTTTGATTGGCTGCTGTCACCCTGAAACGCTTCAGACATTTAAACTGAAATAATAACAGCACCCTGGGAATCTGCTAATTATGATCCGAGGTATTTCAGTTTTTTTACTCTTGAGTCCATCATTTATCATTAGTTTGTGACCAACAGCTATGCCTCTCTCAAGACTGGCTCATTAATAACAGGGCGATTATGTTCCGCTGTAAATTACTCTTGTAATCCGGTGTAATACATGTCACCGGCTCCCTGTTCTTACCGCTGTATCCCAGCAGGTGGCGCTAACACCACAGTCTGCAGAGAGAGTTTAATCTAACGTTTATTATGGCTACAGACAAAAGGTGCAGCACAATGTCAACAGGAAGAGTGTTGCTTCATTTACAAGCCATTGCTCAACGTGTGTGTCAATGTATTCTCAGGGATGAAGAATGTTTTCGCACAGTTCAGTGAATGCAACTCATGTTTTCCAAAAGAGAAGAGTCACTGGGCTGCATCCTCTCTTTGTTTATTCAGTGAATTTCATGGAGGCTGTGACTGATTTAATCCCACTGTAGAAAATAAAGAAAACCACAGTGGCTTGTTCATAAAATACAGGAGTTTATTAAACGATGAATTCTTTGTGTTGCAGTTCAGAGGATTCTGGAACTGGCAGTTTGGTGCAGTGGAGATACTTAAATATTATCATTGAATTTCCAAAATTCAGACTGAAGCACTGGAAAGAAAAGTTATGAGCATGAACAGTAGCTTATTGTAAAGGAAAAACACTAAACAATGTTTATTTATTTATCTATTTCAGTCATTTTGTATTACTTTTGTCATTTTAAGTGCTCGGTAGTACTTTTAACCTTTAAAATATCCTTTTACAGAGTATTTTGATGTGTTTTCAATATTTTTTTAATATATTCTTTTCTTTTGAAAGTTTCTTTTGTCTTTATAGGTGTTTTTAATCTTTACTTTTACCTCGTGAAGAGATTTGGAGTCTATATATGAGTCTATATATTTGCACTTCCTCAGCCTCTTTAATATCCAAACTTCTATTGCTTTCATTTGCTGGGATTTGAAAGCAGTTTGACTCGACTCCTGCTGTTTGTCATGTGCTACATGAATAAATCTGACTTGACTTAAAAACACAAAGACGACAACAGGAAGGTGATCACCCAAATAAAACACAGAGTGACACTTGAAGCAGTTCATGGGGGGAGCAGGTGGCTAAACGGTCACACAGCTCCGGCCTTGATTTTCTCCCCCTCCATTTCAAAAACACTGTTTTGACTCACGGGCCCTGTGTCGAGTCACACATGTCGAGCATTTGCATGGGAGAAATTGGACTTAAATGGGTAACACATGACTCATTCTGTCTCAGCCTCGACAGCTGCAACAGGCCCGGCACTTATTGGACAAATATGATTCGCCCCCAGAACCCAGCGAGGCTTCAAAGCTTCTTTTTTCCAGAGTGGAATCTTTGACGTAAGCCCCCCCCCGACAAATAAAGAGACACTGACGGAGGTTCAGTGTGAAACATAGCAGAGTCACATTCTAAACCATATCATGGAGGGTTCACGTCACGGGTATTTCAGTCGCTGGATTTCTCTCTGACCTTTTTCTCCTGTGGAGGATTCTGCACTTTGCAATCAAATCAAAAAATTGTTTATTTCCAGTCCTGTGCAGCGTGGTGCTTGTGGCTGCTCGGCTCACATTCCCTGTTCGGTAAACAGCCCACAGATGTTGTACATTGATATTAAACAACCTTAATTTGGCCTGTGCAGTAAAAAGGCCAAACATAGCGTGGGGATTGAGTTCTCCGCCATGTATCACACACACACACGCACAGACAGCAATCTCATTTAGCTTGAGTGAAGTTTACAGTGAGTGGGTTTTGCACAGGTCATTAGTTGTCTCAAAATACAACCCCCCCCACCCCCCCACCCCCCCACACACACACACACACACAACCCCCTGCCTGTCACCATAGCAACTTCAAGTGACTGCTAAATTGCCTTATAAAAAGAGATGAATTATGAACGCTGAGAGTTTATTTTCCCCGGGCTCTGAATAAAAATACTGCATCTTCTCTCTCTCTTCTGCAAAGGAAACAATTTAGCAGTTGTCATTCATATTTCACAATGCGTCTTTAACGAGGCTGATTGCTCTGCGGATGCATCACAGCCTGGGATTGCACAGATTACAGCAGCGTTGCACGGACGACAGCTGAAGCCGGTTTGTTCGGGGGGGCAGAATATCTTATGAGAAATCTCTCCCCAAAATAAAAAAAAACTGCTGGTGTAAGTGGCTGCACTGTAATTGCCTGTATACCCACACGGTTATTTGACATAAACATAACACGGGGCGCTCTCAGCCCCCCCCCCCCGATGGGAGGTTGACACACACCAGTGCGTAATCTGATTACAGACGTCTGCTGACATTTATGCCCATCTTAATAACAATCCCGTGTTTTGACAGGAGAAAGGCACAGATGGTGAAATGCTCAGGTCTCTGTCCTCATAGTCGATGATAGTTTGACCACCGGGGGCAATAAACTGAAACACACAGAGCAAATCATACATGTCGGGATCAGGTTCTGTGCAGATGGATTCCTCAGATGTGGAAGTGACACGGTGACTCCTCTGCCTTTAAAAAAGAAAAGCACATATTCTTTTCATCTTCTTTTTTTTGGTGTAAGTCTCGCTCCCTTCACTGAAAACATCCATAACTCACAGGCTGCTGTAACTCGATCCAACAAAATGCCTTTTCAATCACTCTCATCTTTTATAGTTATACCCATCAGACATTTACATAAATGCATTATTCATGCTTCTAATCCTGGTTTCAGATGGGGAGATATAAAATGGGACTGTGTGTGTGTGTGTGTGTGTGTGTGTGCGTGTCCTGATGTGTATGCAGATGGGATGAAGCTTCCTATTTTGTTTGTGGTTCGCACATTTCTGATTCAGCTGAGCACTCTCCATCAATGAGGCAAATTTACATTTGCCGCGGCGGTAATAACCTGAAACCCACAGTGATGTTAACACTTCTCTACACTCCAGTTCACGTCGCCCTGCCGCATGATTACATTTGTGTCGCGCTTAATAAAATGACTCACTTGACATTATCAAACAATTCAGCTGTAATAGTGGCCCATGAATGTGAAATTGTGTTTCGCAGGCAATTAGTTCATTGTCCAGGCAGCCATTCAGACCAGTGTTTGCCTTATGAATATACTCTTCCTATAGCACACATATATAAATAGGTGATATTAGATCTGATCAATAGCCGTGGCCATTATTGTTTTGTTTGAAATGAGGTTGCACGCTGTAATTGAAAAGGGTTGAATGGCAGAAAACCATAAATTACGCATTAAGACGTGATGAGGTTCGGGAGCTGGGATAAACAAGTGTTAAATCAGATAAGATCAAAAAAAGTTGGAGTTGTTTTTCTGCTTCCGAGCGTCTTTCTGTTCTGCTGTGAACAGTAATAATCCGCACAGTTCACTGCATGTGGTGGCTGCTTTGATGTTCTGAGGATATCACTGCATCACAGATATTTATGAGCTCAGTCGGTTAATATTCAGCTTGTGATACATCGGCTGACACCTGCTCGTACACACACAGAGAGAGAGAGAGAGCATCTCAAACAGCCTCCACATGAAAACGTCCAACTTAAGTCCTGATTAGAAAACTGGTTCTGTCCACGAGCTAATTGGATTCCTCGTGCCCGAGCCGTACCACTGTCGGGCGGACCCATGTGCGATGGAATGGAGAGAAATGCAACACCGGGTTATAATGAGTCTGAGAGGATAAAATTAGCCGTGCAACTTCACCCACGTCTCCTGTTACCTTTCCTCGAGCCGTGCTGCAGACGAGAGGCATTGTCGTGTGATTACACAAAGACGCAGGTGTAGAGTTACAACTCACAACGGTTCCCATGGACAAATTTACGTGATGGGTTTCTAATGTCCCGGGGTTTTCCACTGAAGATAGATGGATATCTGCGGGCTAATGCCATTGTGCAATTGTGCATGTGGAATTAGCGGGAGATTGGGTTTGTTGTCTTAATGTCTCAGAGGCTTTATTGCTGCGGTCGTGTAGATTTTCATGATTCCTGATGTTTCCATTAGAAATGTGGATCCCAATATCACGCTGAAAGGTTTTACAGTGTTCAAAAGTGATGGTCATGAATTTATATTCCCTTCACTGCCCAGCACTAGTGAATAAGTCTGACTTCCCCTTTAAGACTGTTTCTAACACCTAATTAGATGATTCATGAAGTAAATGTGAAGGCCTTAGGTGTTTTTACCCTTTAATCGTTTCCTCCTCTGTTCTTAAAGCACATTTTGAGTTTTAAAACACTAAGTACATTTGGGTACAATTTTCTTCTATTCTCCACTCCAGTTTATTCCTACTCGTACCAAAGCAATAGGCTGAAATAAGCTCAAATGTAAAATGTCAGATATGGAACATATAAACACACAGTGCTCAAATTGAACTGTATAGAAAATACTTACAATTTACGTCATATTCAATCGCAACAGTTGGCAAATCAATCATTCGTCAAGAATGACGGGCAAATCAATCATTTGCCCGTCATTCTTGGTTCCAGGTTCTCAAACATTGTTGGTTTAATTGGTCTTATATATTAACTCTCCTGTGGGTTCTGGTGAGTTGTTCAGACAGAGTTAATGGGCTCGAGTAAATTGTGAAAGATATTTTCCCGTCTCTTCGGATGTTTCACAGACTGAATGATTCATTGATGAACAGATTAATCATCGTCTGCACTCACTGGAGCTCATTCCTGGATCGGGCCCATGATCCAGATCCTCAACAACATTCAATCTGTTCTTTCTTGAACCAAACTGCATATTACACCAGGTTTTCAGTTAATCTGTCCTGTAGTTTTTGTGTTATCCTGCTATTAATCAAACAAACAAGTTAATAAACTAAAGCCAATGAAAATTCAACATAATAACATAAAAAGTCATTAGTTACAGCCCTATATTGATTATTTTGTTATTTCTATATAATTATTAGTTTTCACCCCTATTTTTTAATTATTGATTAATCAGATAATTATTTTCTCGATTAATTGTCAAGTCTCCAAAAGCCCAAATGTCTTTCTGACCAAAGACAATCCGATTCCCCAAAAAATGTATTCTGTCATTCAACAAATCAGTCTATCACCTGTATCAACCGTCATTTCAACCATTTTCAACAGTGTAGTCATAAACATTTTCCCCATGACCCTCAAGGCTTCTTTTTAAATTCATCTCTGCAGCTGTCTGCCAGTGGATTTCCTACCTGTGGCTTTGTGGTGGTTAAATAGCCAGTTGTATAAAAGTAATTCTAACTGCACTTCCATATTCACCATTCAAACGTGTCAGCACATGGTCACAATTATGCAGGAATATGCTATTTTAATGGTTTTCTAGCATTGCTTTGCTGCGGCGTTCCAACCACATTTGTCCCCCCCCCCCCCCCCGCTGAGGCCGTCTCATTATGTGGAACGTGAAACACCTGTGCAGAGGAATAACGCTTCGCCCCTCATCCAGTCATTGTGCGTTTCTGCTCTGAGCAAGTGTCTGCCCGAGATGTTTCTATCCATTATTTTTGTTTCATTTCAAGGCTTTTTCCTATCAGGCTTCCTCGCTCACACGTGCAGTCGACACATATTAGCAGTGGCAAGAGACATTTCAATGTCACAGCTCTGGGAATGAAACACAGAAAACAGTGAGTGATCATCTTTCACTCTGCAAAAACAAATCAAACGCTAAACTTTTGAGTAAAATTGGGAAAATAGAGTGAACTGAACCTGAAAGACTCACACTCGCGCAGGCTGCTCTTAAATCAGGTTGACTTCAGATTCTCCAAAGAGGACTGGAGCTGTCACACTTTAACGTGGACGTGGTGAAACACATTTAATTCCTACCTGAACGTGAGGCTCAGCCGTCAAACACGACTCACGGTGCATTACTCCAGCTACTGATTTGTCTGTAATGCAGAGGATGTGTGGGACCGTCACTCGTTGATTCCTTTTCACACTTCCAGTTCCTACCTTTTGTCAGGTTAACATCTTCTATTGAATGTTATCTCACCACCAAGACAAACTGAGATAAAGAGACGCAGCTGAGATTGTAAATTGAGATTTTATGAATCCTCCGGCGCGGCTCGGTTTTAAATAAGTACAGCTGATGTTTTGATATCACATCATCACAGTCACGTCTCTCTTTCTACACAACACGCCTTTTTTCAATTTTACCTCAGATTTCTCACAAGGAGCCACGTTCACACCAATTCACACGATTGTCTGCATCACACCGTTGCAGCCACCGCTGGGCTCTGGCTGTTGACAAGCAAACACTTGCAAATGCCAGATAAGAGCTCGAGTGGTGCCATTGATTAACCAGGGACTTCATTATTGTGGCTGCCATTAACAATGCAACCCCATTGATTCTGCCAGTGAAATGGCTGTGAGAGAAATCAGGAAAGATAACTCTGAGGGCTGCGGTTCATATTGGATCCTCTGCAGGAATCCCAACGCTGCTGCAGCCGCATGTAAGACAATGAGCCTCTGTGTAATCCAGCTTTTACTCCCAACCGTCCCCACGCTGTGAACTGCTTCTTAAAATATCAGAGTGTCACAGAGCCTCGCCTCGAGTTTCAGTATTAATACCTAATGTTCTGCTGCTTTCAATCCTGTGAGCTCTGATCTTGTTTCCAATAACATAACATTACATAAAACAACATAACACAACACAACATACCACAACATAACATACCATTACATAATACAACATAACATAACCATATGATATGATACAATGTGTGATATGATCTGATATGATGTATGATGTTATTTAATCTGAAATGATAATATGCTGAATGATACACTGGTATAATAGGTGTACATTATTATTCATGAGATTTGGTTAAACTGGCTCTTCATCATCAAGTTCTGGTAACATACCACAACACATCACAACACAACATAACACAACATAACATAACATTAAACAACATATCATATAACATAACACATAACCTAACATAACACAACAAAACATAACATAACATCACATAACATAACGTAATATAACTTAACATAACATAATACATTAAATGACACAACATAAAACAACATAACATAACACAACATAAAATAACATAACCGAACATAAAAACAACAAAACATAAAACAACATAACATAGCACAACATAACATAAAACAACATATCACATAACATAACACATACCACAACATACCACAACATAACATAACATTACATAAAACAACATAACATAACCATATGATATGATACAATGTGTGATATGATCTGATATGATGTATGATGTTATATAATCTGAAATGATAATATGCTGAATGATACACTGGTATAATAGGTGTAAATTATTATTCATGAGATTTGGTTAAACTGGCTCTTCATCATCAAGTTCTGGTAATATACCATAACACATCACAACACAACATAACACAACATAACATAACATTAAACAACATATCGTATAACATAACACATAACAAAACATAAAAACAACAAAACATAAAACAACATAACATAACACAACATAACATAAAACAACATGTCACATAACATAACACAACATAAAATAACGTAACATAAAAACAACAAAACATAAAACAACATAACATAACACATTACATAACATAACACAACATAACATAACATAACATAACATAACGTAACATGACGTAATATGACATACAATAACACAACATAAATCAACATAACATAACACAACATAACATATATACGTATAGGTCAATGTATGTATATATATGTATAGGTAAATGTGTATAAATACATATATATAAATATATGTATATACATGCTGATGCCGTCTGATTAAACGAGTGATTATCTCTGACCCTTTATTTCACTGAGTGTTCTTCATCAGTATCTGTTTATCTTGAGGAGAGAAACCAGGCAGTCATTCATAACAGCAGCAGCAGCAGAGTGAGTTCGACATGAAAACACTTTAGTGGATGTGAATCAATGCGCCTGTTTGCTCTGCTCGTCATTTCTGGAAAAAAAAGGCGCATTGCGTAATAGTGCACTTGAAATAGCTGGTGTCAGGAGGAGGCCTGTGGCGCTGCTCAGGCTCTGTGATCTCAGTGCTGGATAAATGCAGGGCACAGGCTGGACCTCAGAGGGGGGAACAGCGCAGCGGTGTGGACGAGGCCGGTACTGCTCCACAGGGACACATGAATAACTCCAGACAGAAGATAAAATCCAGCTGACACGTTCCGCCGCCGCGGAGAACGACGAGAACACAGGGAAACACAAACCGACAAGTTTGTGTAACTTGGCTAAGAAATCATCGCTGAAATCAATAATGAATAATTTTATTTCATCTATATGCAAATCACCCCGTGTTTATACAAATATATAAATATATATAAGTGGCTTTGATCTTGGAAGTGTGACTTATTTCTAATAAACACGCACAAGGTCAGCGCTGTGTTTTGAACGTGATTCGTGGATAAAAGGAGCGCGCCTCGTGAATCCAGTCTCGTGACGCGCCGCTCTCCTAACTCGCCCAATTTCGTCTTTTCTCATGTTCGCCTCAAAAAATACATAAAGGCCATTATTCTTCCAGCTTTAAAGCCCCAAACCTGTGCGCTTGAGCCCCGACACTCACACAGACAGACACACACACCGCTGCGCTCAGAGCTGCGCCGACACCTCGAGGCTCCCACGTTTGAGGAATCAGTTGATAACCCTATTAACTCTCATGTAACATTGTTTCTTGAAGACATCCTCAGTGTCATTACTGTGAGAAATGTGCTTTCATACTGAACGTCTTTCACGCAAGTCCTGGAAGACACATATCCACAGAGCAACGCATTAATGCTGAATACCGGCACAAATTCATATTTTCGAGGCAGGAAAATGAGTGAATTTAGTGTTGTATGTCTATATACGCAACATAAAATCAGTAACGATTAAAAATGATCGGTCTGTTTATAGTTATACGGTAATATGTGGTCCAAACACGTGATATCGCGCATTATAAATGCGCCATAAAAGCTGTATCGCCGATTTCCGCCATTAAATTAGCACATGGGTTTACGCAATGCCTCCTGAAGGATGTTTACTCTCAAAACCAATTTTTACCACCGCTCGCCATCGACTGTGCTCGATGTTTGAAACTCCACGGACGCGTGTTCCTTGCAGGACCTTCGGCAATCCATTCAAGCCAGCAAGTTTGGAGAGCGTGTTGAGTTTAATCAATTCATAACGTCGAGATGGAGCCGAACTCACTGAAGGTAACGTTTGTTATCAACCGTCGAATTGTTTGATTTTTTTTTTCTCGCTCTGCGCTCGTCGTCGCCTTCCCTCCAAATGTCCTCATGTGTCCGATCCGGAGAAAACTTTTACACTCTGCGGCTCATTCGACCACATCTGTGTCATATGTTGACCATCTAAAAATAGTTATAGCCCTGCATGATACTAATTGTGCGCAGAAAATGCTCAATGCGATATTCGCCAGCCGTGCGTAATTGCGCACGAATGTTTGGAATGTGTTTGTGCCAACGTATGATTTGTTTACAAAATGAGTTGATAAAAAAACCCATTCATTAATCTGTCTCGTTTGTTTCTCCTCTACAGTGGGTGGGCTCGTCTTGCGGTTTACATGGACCATATATATTCTATAAAGCCTTTAAATTGAACCGGGACGGCAAACCGAGGATTCTGTCCCTCGGAGACTTCTTCTTCGTCAGATGTAAACCGGAGGATCCTATTTGCATAGCGGAGCTTCAGCTGCTCTGGGAGGAAAGAACAAGCAAGCAACTTTTATCAAGCTCCAAACTTTATTTTCTACCCGAGGATACTCCCCAGGGACGGACAGTCGCTCACGGAGAGGTAGGACTGTTAATCGCCTGATGAATAATCACGCGTAATGTGTGTGATTTGTTTTTAATCGTTTGTCTTGTTCCTGTTCCTGTTTCCGAGCCCTTCTTTCTTCACGAGCCGCATCTGTGTTGCTGGTGGCTGGTGAACCTCTGGGGACATTTAGAGGCGCATGTATGGATGTTGACATTGATGTGTCTGGGCCAGTGGAGGGACTGACCTACAGTCTTCCTTGAGCCTGTTTGTCTATTGTGGTGTCAACTGCTGAATGTGCACTTGTCCAGCTGCGCTCCATAAGGCTGCCGCTGCGCTCCGTGGGGTTAATTGTGTTATAAAGAGGGAAAAATCCGCAAGAATCCTGCGCCGGGGCTCCGTCGTTTTCATTTCTCCGGGTTGAAGCGTGTCAAATGCTGACATATGGGCGGAAATTGCGAAACGATAATGAATGCACGGGATCAATGTGGCTCAGATCGCTCGGTGCGATAGTTACTGGAGATGTTGTAATGCCGCCTGATGTTGAAAGAGAGGCAGAGCTCTGGTAATAAAGCGGAGCCGAGCCAGCGCCGACACGTTTTAACTCCTCTCTCTCTCTCTCCACGCTTTGCATATTTTCTTTTTTTTTTCCATGTGGACATTGTGTGTTGCATCGAGGCGTTGTTGTTGGCACAGGGAGCTAATGGCCATGATTGACTGTGGCCATATGTGGCGCGTGTGATCCGGTTTCATTGAATGGCATCACTCTGATCTTTTGAGGGTGTTTTTTTTTTTTCCTCTTCTCACCGGCAACAAATGAGGATCTGTTCCCTCTTCTGATTTTCCTCATCCAGCGCTTTGATTGCTGCTCTGTGCCTGTGATCGGCGGCGACTCTCCGCTGCTGTTACATTGTTTATGGGGAAGGACAAAGCCGTGTTTGTACTTGACTCTTCCGCTGATGGTTTACTTACATTCTTTCCTCTTGAGTAATAAGAGTGGCTATCACATTTCCCCCCTTCATGAGAAAGATGGCTA
Organism: Pleuronectes platessa; assembly: GCF_947347685.1. NCBI lineage: Eukaryota > Metazoa > Chordata > Actinopteri > Pleuronectiformes > Pleuronectidae > Pleuronectes > Pleuronectes platessa. Next base: position 20,973,051 of record NC_070637.1, read on the forward strand.
TTTATGGCCATTTGTGGAAGGATTCCTCCGCGAGCGGGTATCATCTCCCGAAGCCTTCCTCGCTTTAGCCTTTAACACGCTGCAATTATTTAGTAATTACTTTGAGTGCATGCATCGTCGGTTTCCGAGGCCACACTTGCGCAACGACATGTCAACTCCGCCCCTTTCCCAAAGACTTATTTGCATTGCAAAGTGCTTACATTCCACTCCATTGGTTAAATCCACCAGCAGGAGCTGCAGTGCCAATGCAAATGAATTATTCTCCAACAATTAAGGACAGAAAAGTGAATCACACTTACAGCTGCAGGTTGAGTATTAGATAACATTTTGAAAACACAAGAGGGATGAAATTATGTCTCAACTTGCATCACAGCACTTAATCCTGCAAATGACAAAGTCTCAAAACAGTTAAGGACAAAGTGAAGCACAGGATCAATTTTTAGTTTGTGTGTGAGGTTACATAAGACGAGTAAAAGTCATTCACCCACATGAATTATGCAGTAAGTGGCCCCACAGCACAATCCTGCACATGCAAATTAAATATTGTCAAACAATTACACACAAAGTACATCACAGGGTCATTCTGCAGCTGTAGATTGACTATGAGCTTACATAAGAGGAATTAAAGTCATTTACTCACATTAATTATGTAGCAACTTGCATCTCGTGACACAATCCTGTGAATGCTTATGAAATATTCTCAAATGATTAAGCACAGGATCCTACTGCAGCTACAGTGTGTGTATTAGACAGCAGAGTGGAGACCTTAGAGGAGCATAAGTCATTTAAATTCATTTATTATCGCATAATCCTGCAAATGACACGTTCTCAAACAATCTGGGACATAATGAAAAGTACCTGATCACAATACCCGCTGTAGTTTGTGTATTAGATAACATGGGGAGAATTAAAGCACCTCCATGAATTATGTAGCAGCTTCCATTTCAGCTCACAATCATGCAAATGAAATATTCTCAAGCAATATTCTTGCTCCCGCTGTATTATTTGTGTATTTCATAACATATGAGGGATAAAAGTCATTAAACCTCATGAATTATGAGACATTACAGCAGAATCCTGCAAATGAACATTGAATATTCGCACAGACATTAAGGACATAAACAACATCCTACTGTTGTAGTTTGTGTATTTGATAACAGGGTAGAAACATCAGAGCAATAAAAATAATTCACCTGCATGAATTATGTAGCAACTTGCAACACAGCACAATCCTTCAAACGCCAGAGACACATGCTCTTACTTTGAAGTTGCACTGTGATTATAGAGGAGGCTAGACCCATAAAGTGATATCATTCAGGGGGATGATATGTGTAAGTGAATGGAAGGTGCCTGCAGGCTGATCTCCATCAAAAGCCTCGTTGACCCCCCCCTCCATGCTCTCGGCGAATCGGGCGACTTACTGTATATTACACGCTGGAAATTGCCCTGACAACTTAAAGTCACTTTATGACCTTCACTGAGCCCGTTCAGATTCTCGCTGACTTTGCCCCACAACACTAATCTGCACCGCATGAGTCAGCCAGGAGTGCTTACAGATGCAAACCCGTAATCCCGAAAACAAACAGGAAGGGTGAACCAGCCCTGGAAGATCGAGCTGTGATATTAAAACAGGCCGGCTGTTAAAAACCCTGCGCCCGGGTGACGTACGTGTGAAAAGATCTTTTTTTACTTTTCCTTTTTTGAGGTGTTTTATTAAGCAGTTTATTAACCTCACATTAGTCACAATTTCTCCAAGGCTCTGGTTGCTTAATGTGCTGGGGCTGGGGGGGGGGGGGGGGGGGGTTGCACCGAACCGTAAATCTGTAATTGACTGGCTGAAAATCAGGAGTTCAAATTAGCCCAGTGACTCATGCAGATATATGAACCTGATAACTTGGAGCTCTGAGGAAGTGGGCTGTGTTCTCAGGATCAGACGCATCATGAGGTGAAGCCACAGCTCGGTATCAACCAGGCTCATGACTCTCATTCTTAGATCCAGTTGGATTTACTCTCCATTCTTCTCTTTCTATTTCTATCTTTCTTCACTCGGCATGAAGCAGAAACAGTTTGGGACACTTGAGGTGCACGCAGCAGCCGGTGCAGCGTGATCGCACCTCTTATCTTGTAGATAGCTATTATCTTTAAGCCTGAAGCCAATATCCTTCAAATACCTCAACTTTGTTTCCCCCCCCCCCCTCCCCTCACCCCCAAGACATTACAGCTGTGTATTGAGCCAGCTCCGTAGAAGTGGATTACTGATTCACTCGTGTTCTCGGTGCTGAGATATGATGTAATTTCCTGGTTATTTCTCAGGTATTTGTTTGCTCTCAGCCTCTCCTGCCGCCGTGTGCTGTGCGGCCGCAAGAGGAACCAACCCATGACCTACTGTGCTTGTTTTTCTTCTGCCACCGGGTTGGAGGTCAATTTCCTTTTTAAACGCAGCCAGCTTTTAAATGCAGTCGGCTGCGGCGCGGCACAAACAGAAATAGTGATTCATTGAGTAAACCTCCCTCTCGGCGCCTGGCGCTCGCTGACGAGCAAATCCAGATAAAACTGTATTAATCTATTTATACCGAGTTAATTATTAAGTCCATATATGTGGAGGTGCCTCCATTATTTCTCATTGTATCTCAGCCCTGACAAGCAGTGTTTACCCTTCACCAGTTGAGCTCTGCCTGCTCTTTAAATAGGCTTTGTGCAGAGCTGCTCACCCATTATGACAAACCCTCTGTTGGGGCCTCCGCTCTATTTGTCTGCCTGCAAACTGCCACCGACTAAACAGTCACATGTGTTTTTTAAAACTCATTGAGTGACACATTATTTCTCCTCGGTCCAAATGGCCTGCCTCTCCTGCTGGTGTGCTGCTCGCCGGCTCTGATACTTTCTGTTTTTCGGAGAGAGCTGTTGTAGATAACACCCACTTACTGTATACTCGGCTCCAGGCGGTTAATTGCTTGTGCTTATCTTATTTTTTATATATACCCCACTTTACTGCAAACACAGCAAGGGGCTCTTAATGGGAATCCACAACCTGGGAGAATATTTCTGGATCATGTTATATTAATGGGCTATTATCATCACCTCTGATTTCATCTGACCTCTCTTCTCCTCTATTCTGTCCCTGTAGCTGACAAGGCTTTGGCACACACACACACACACGCACACACACAAACACACACACACACACACACACACACACACGCACACACACACAGTGACAGGCTGGGGACTGCAGCAGTAGGCCAGTATTGATTGCTGTGGAAAACACTTTGGCATGTGTCCAGAGCCATTTCTTCAGTTCACGGCAGTCGTCCGTGCATGTGTTCCAGTGCTTGGAAAGACCAGCTTGTAGGGAAATTAGATTGTATTCATTTGCTGCTTCTTTGATTTTTCCTCAGGGAGAAACCCTGAATGGGTAATTCAGGCATCTGGGAAGCTAGTTGAGTTAAGTGTAAGTGGCTCAGATATGCAAGCAGCGTTTTGATGGATAAGGTCGTTCGGCTGAATGACTGGAGTGTAAATGGGATATGGCGCATTTATGCAGTGATCTTTTCCATCCATACACTGCTCTAAGGTCGAGGCCGGTCTGTGCATTATTGCAAATCTCCCCATTCACACAACAATGGCAGGAATTTAGAGGTGGTGGTGGTGGGGTGGGGGGGAGCGTGCACGTGTGCCTCCTCCTGCTGCAGAACAAGTCATTAACTCTGAACACTGCCCTCCAGTGAATTCCTCACCATCGCTGAAATAGCATGTAAATTATTACCAGCTTTCTAAGGATAGTGTAATTTAAAACCTTTAAAATGGAATAGCCAGGACTTCAAAGGCTATAAAAAGCCCCGCTAACATTTCCCATCGGTTTAGGAGTTGTCATTCCTCGTCCGTCCAACTCGTTTTCACCCAAAAGTCCTTTGTGTCTTTGTAGCCTGTAGTAATGACATGTTGCTGCAGCGCCTGGTTTGTCAACACGCAGGAGACGCTCGCTGCTCCTCAGCCCCGTTTTCTCCACCTTGTCATTGACTAACCACTTGTACAGGCAGACATTTGCCTTGATGCATGACTCCAGCGCCCCCGGCTGCAGTGGATCGTTATTATAACCTTTGAGGAGAATGTAGCCACAGATGAGAAACTCTCCCTTAATACTCCAGCCAATATTTCTCATTCTTAACTGTGGTGTAGTATCATCCTGCTTTTTTTTTTGTGTGTGTATGAGAGATAGAGAGTGTGTGTGTGTGTGTTTGTGCATTTGCTAAAATACAAGGGTACAAAGCTGCAGTGATTCCAGGTCGCTGACGCAGCTCTTTCTCGGTGTCACCTTACATGATGGATGCCTCTCCCACTTTCACGAAAAGGCTTTTGAAAAACTCCTGTTATCTCGCTGTTTCTCTTTGTCATTATGACCGCGCCGAAAATGCAAAGTTCATATATCACCGCGGCTCGTGTGAGAGCAATCTCTTAATGGAATCGGTGAATAAAAGATGAGTTCAGCGCCCCGCAGATAGTACAGCAACTTTTATGCATATGAATAAACTGCAATGCATTAAGTGCCAGAACATTATGTACAATAATTCTCACCTTTTTAAACGCTTGTACCTTGAACTCTATCTCGTCTTGAGGCAGTCTCTAAAAAAAGAAAAGGAAAAACACAACATATTCTAATTCAATCGTCCCTGGCTTGCTCCCCAGAGCTGCTGGTTAATTCCCAGATAAGTTTGTTTTGGGACACTGAAGCCAAGGTCAGTCATGGGGAGGAGAGATAGATAATGAACTCATATTGTGTTTCATAGCCCTGTTCTCTCTCTCTCTCTATCTCTCTTTCTCTCCACCTCTCCTCTCTCTTCCTCTCTGTCTCCTCATTGTCCATGTCACCATGTCCATTACTCAATTACTAATCTCCTTTGGCCTGAGGAATTCCAGCGCTGACCTCTCGGAGGCAGCAGGCTGAAACCTTCCCAGCATGACAGGAGCAGTGTGTGTGTGTGTGTGTGTGTGTGTGCATGTATGTGTGTGTGTGTGTGTTAACCGACAGTATAGAAAGACACCCACCCACTGGGAGCATGCATCCCTTTGACTCCCGAGCTGAAAGTCCTGTCCGAGCGATGCAACGCTCCGCCCCAGAACGCTGACAGTCAGGAATGTCTTCCCCTCTGCTGGCGCGCAGTGGCACGGATTTCTCGCGGGGGGGAATTGTTCGCGGCGATATGGAATATTTCAGGGTGCATTGTTTCTAATTGGATCACCGAACACAGAATTCGGAATGTCCCCTGCGCTCTGTTTTTGCCACCGGTACGCCGCGGCATCCATACAAATTGAATGATATGGATTTTACGGGCTTAATTTCAGTGAGATTGCCGGAGTGGTGCTGGAACAGAGTTATCTACAGCCTCACAGCACAAGTCTGTTTTTCAGTCCATTATGTGCAGTCATAGCAATAAATTCGCTCGGCGGTGTTTTCGGAGATATCATGCCGCAGCAGTAATAACATGAATTATTGATGGAGGAGCGGAGACAGAGTGTAACATTCAGCAGTTAATGTGTTACCTTGCATTTTAACTCGGGTCCCGGAATGAGCAGTAGGTGTGTGTGTCTGTGTGTGTGTGTGTGTGTGTGTGCGTTCATCGACACACCCGAGGTGAAATCCTACCAACACATTAAGAGACTTGTGAGTGTAGGATCCCGAGTGTATAAATGCTCCTAATGCATCGGTGTAGGACGCGTCAGTGAAATGACACCCGGCTGTTTGGTATGTTGCTGATGTGGAGTGTCACCTCTTGGCTGTGGGCTTGCAGTCCTCTGACCTATATTATCAAGTTGCCTGCTGGCTGCGTCTGCTGCTGTGCTAAACTGTAAGCTGCCTAACTGGAAATGACAGCACAGTGTGGACGGGCGGGCGTTTACAGAGGAGAGAGAGAGAGCGAGGCCCCCCCGAGTTTCTCTTTGAAACCCCGGACAAATCCGAGTGGCGAGCAGGAGACCCCCCCCCCCCCCCCCCCCAACCCCCCCGCCAGGAATGATTCGTCTTAATGGAGAGTGGAAACAATGAGTGGATTAATTGGTTTGGCAGAAAATTAATCAACCGCGTCATTAGTAAAGGATGAGTTATTTGAGTCATTTATTAAACAGAGACATAGGGCTACAGCTAACTAATATTCTAATTATCAATCAGTCTGCCAATTATTGTTAAAGTCATTGATTTGTTTAAAAGTACGTGAACATGGTCCAGTTTGAACCTGTGTTGGTTTGTGCAGCCGAGAGTCTAATTAACCAAGAATCTCAGTTTACTTTCATAATATTCACATTTAATAAGTCACAGGCAGATAATTATGGGCACTTATGTAGAAGAAAACATGATTTCAATGAGTTATCGACCGTCCAAATAGCTGCAGATTGATTCATGGATTGTTGTTGTGTCAGCGCTGCAAAAATGTCAAACGTTCACAGGCTGCAGCTTCTCACATTTCAAATAGTTGCTGCTCACTTCACTTTATGTGATTGTGGATTGAGTGTCCTTGTGTTTTGGAGCCTGCTGGCTGGACACAAAGTATTGTGATCATTTTTCACTGTTGAGTCTTTATCCGCTAAAATATTAATTGATTCGACAGATCAATTAATGAGAATAATCACGGGGCTGCAGCTCTGGTTCGATGCAGCTCTCCCTGTTGTTTGGCTGCTCCACTCAATAACTGACCCGGTTGGCTGCTTCTCAGAAACCCCGGCACGTTTCCTAAGTCTACAGTATTTGCTTAAACACAAACTATAAGCCCGAGCTCAGCTTCCTGACTGAATGTGCTGCATCACAGCAGCTGAGAGTGTCTGGTAAAGTAATAACAACAAGCAGAATGGCACTCAGCAGAGCGCCCACTGCTGTCAAGGCCCAACTGTCCTCTTTAATTCAATCACACAGCACCAAGTTACTCGAACCCAGAGATATCAGGCCCCTCTGTGTTCTTTCATTAACATCCAGGAATTACTCCTCTGGAAATTTGGTGAAACTGTCAAAATAAAAGCCCTATTTTTCCAAAGTTGAAGAAAGTAATAGAAGATTCCTGGACCCACACCAAAATTGAAGGGGCTCTTCTCTGACCTGTTCCGCATCTTTTCACCAAGTTTCGTGGGAATCCATAAAGTTGTTTCTGCGTAATGCCGCTAACAAACAAGTAAACAAACAAACTAACACCAATTAAAAACACAACTTCTTTGGCGGAGGTTCGAAATAAACAGTCTATGGCAAAGCTAATGGTTGAAACCCGTTGTTGTTGTTGTTTTGTTTCTTACTTCCAGCCGCGGCTCAGTTCATAGACTGATTATATTCTGGTCTGTGTTGACAGCTGCTGAATTGCTCTCACCTGTTGTGTTTTGGTCCTGAGCCGAACAAGTCCCCGAACAGGATCTGTTGACACTCGCACAAGGCGCCGTGTCATTCGGCTGATTGATACGGAGGGAGCGGCTCTGTGCTATTGAATTACTTGAAGCGTTGCTATTTGCCTCATACATCAGCAGCAGAACGTTCAGTGCATTATTTTTTTTTCAGTCTTTTTTGTTTCAGACGGACTGAAATGGAATATTTGGGGGGGTTTTGTTTCTCCCTCAGTAGATTGCATCAAAGTACAGTAGCTAATTCTGCAGAGATACAGAGCCGTGTGGTTTTTTGGCTGCAGGCTGAAGTCTATTTGCTGTTACTCTATATTATTCAAATGGCCTGCTTTCTGACGGCAGGAGCGGCAGTCAGTTTTTCACTGCATGGAAAAGCTGGTTCCAAGCACCCGGCACCACTTGACAGCTGAAGACAGCTCATTATAAGAAGACCGAAAACCCATGTTTGATGTTTCTACTTAGTGAGGGAGGCACGGCTATATCAAGCCATCCCTCGCAGGCTTTTTTCCTTTATAAGGAAATACTGTCTCCAACCGGTTGGGATTTGATATGCCTGTATGGTCGCGGGTGACGTGAGGAGTGAATATAGGTAATTGTACAGAGAGACTGTGAAAAGCTGTTTGTCTTTTAGCAAATGGAGATGAAATAACAGGAACTCTTTGAAAGGATCCATTAAAACGTGTGGGAGGCAGCGTCAGATGCCCATAAAAAAAAAAAACTTTGCATTCTAAGCTCCACAAAGGACGGATTTTACTGCAGAGTTGGGATTAAATTTGTTTGTATGGGTGTGTTATTTTATTGCAGGCACCATCTCTGTATTCATACAGGACATAAATGAGTGTTATTTTAATGTCAGGCTCTTTTGAGGGGGAAATGTGTCCAGGGACGCAGATGCCTGCTAAATTGAAGATAACCAATGTAAACATCAGAGAGCGACTCGGAGCCTGTGTTTCTGCCCTGTACACATCTGTCCTCCAGATTTCCCCTGTTTCTGTAATAGCCGTCGTCCAGCACACCACTTCACTCTGTTGGTTACAAGCACTTCATCCATTAGCCCCTTCAAATGGAAACACATTTAAGGATCTCTGCTTCCTTCCCTCTCCCCACGTCGGACTCGCAGTTCTTTGAGCATGAGAGTTATTAAAAGACGTTGAATCAACCTCGGAGAGAGAGAAAAAAAAAGAAAGAAAGGTCGAAGCACACACTGGTAAGAGAGCAAATCTTATTAAGTGAGCCAACTGAGCAGACTGAAGTATGTACACAAAACCGCCGCGGCTATATCCAGCCCTCAGTGTCAGCCGTGCACGTCACCGCTATGGATTTACATTTATAGTTTCCTTGACAGTGTCACATTAATTTGACTGTGTGTCAGGCAGAGCGCTGGCTCGCAGCTTTCTCCAGTTCAGTCATTATACACCCGCGCTCCAGCAAATTACCTTTCTTCTACCCCTCTACACTCTGGAAGGTGGAATCATAGCCACAGAGTGTGACGCAGGATTTAAATGCCTAAAATACGAAGAAACCTGACTTCCCTAAATGCTGATCGGAGAAAAAGTCCAAAAATATATCTGTCCTCATCGACATTGATTTAACTGCTGGCGTCAAATTCAATTCAGCAACTGCCCATATCGTCCATATTCATAAAGCTGTAATTTACTCTGAGTGCATCCACATCTGTAATGCTGCTCCACGGACAGAACAATTATTTCATAAATTAGGACGTTCTCTAGTTTGTTCTGTTTCTTCCACCGACTCCAACTTTGAGCCGTTTGTCTTTAAGCCCGTCTTGCCCTCGACCTTTGAGCCTGATTATGTCGCCTCACACAACCAAACATGACTAACCACTGTTGGAATGCAGCTACATTCACTTAAGCACTTTCCTTAAATGCACATGTGAGGTATTTGTACTGTAATTAACTGCATACTTGGATTTCACTGGTAAATATGGTCAAGTATATAATCATAGAAATTAAATTGTGTGTCATTATTTATAAGTGATCAAGAGTATTATGTTTATCGGTGTTATTGCGTCGTTGTTAAAATGTGCTGAAAGTGTTCAAAAAGCTTTATATCTAAATAATAATCTATAGAAATTAATAATATAGCACCAACACCATATCGAAAGTGCAACATTAACATGGTAGAAGGAAGGTTTGAGCTTCTTTCAGTTACTTCAAATGTGCATTTAAAAGCAACACAACCTTTACGAGTTCAGTATGTGCATGTACGAACAATACAAGCTAATGTAAACATAACATTTAACGAGCGGAGGCGGAGGAGAGAATGTTGAGAACTCGTTATGTCGAGTCTAGACGCCGAGCACAAATATCTGATTGTCAGGACAATATATCAGTGTTTAGCAGTCGCTCACTATTCCACTTAATAATAACATGTGTTAGTGTTTCGGTTTTTCGTCAGTAAAGGAGCTGAATTGTACTACACTGGGGTTAGAATGTGAAAATAGCCTAATGTTGAACGGCAGTGGTTTTAGGTCTCTAGAGAAAAGTTCCCTCTGCTTAGATGCAATGATTTCTAAAGCAGTTTTGCAGGAAGTAATAGTTTTGTTATTTTATCAAAAAAATGTTTGTACAGAGTGAAATATTAGTTTGTAGATATCACTTTCAGAAATTCAGTCATGCGTAGCTGCAGATATGTATATTTGATTATTTCTTTAATTATTTATTTCCATCCAAGCACTTTTAGAGAAAGTTGTAAAATTCCTGCACTAGTAAATGATCCTTATCTTTGCATGCTGCATATCTACAGCTCCCATCATTCTGCTGATTGTAACTGGGGTTCTGCCCTGCCTCATTTCAGCACGAGGTAGTTGCAGTGTGTGAGAAGGTGGTTGTGCGGCTGGAGGACCTGGTGAAGTGGACTCTACCGGACGTCTCAGGATGGGCCCACGGTCTGAAGGCCGAGCCCCTCAAGGCCTCCGTGCTCCGGGAGCTGGGGACCAACGGGAGGCGCGAGGCCCTGCACCGCTACCGGGAGAGCACCTTGACCAGCGGACTCAACTTCAAGGATGTCCAGAGGGAGAGGGCCCAGCTAGGTGAGCGCCCGGCCTCTTTCCATAATGTTACCGCAGTGTCTCCGTCCTCTCTCTCTCTCTGCTGCTGCTGCTGCTGTGTTGAACGTTTATGCATTTGTGTCCCGTCTCCTCCATAAATCAGATGATTTTTTTTTTTATTGTCCCACGCTCGGTTTAACAAGTGCTGTCTTGACTGGAGTAATTCATCAGGATATCGTTGGTGTTCCTCCCGATATAATGAGCTGAGAATCGCGCTAATAGAGGCAAGCTAGAAGTAATGGCCGCGTGTCTGCCAACGCGTTACCATCCTGCTGTATAGCTGTTTTGTTTTCTGACTCTAGCAACAATCACATAATTCAGCTCGTAATGTCTTTTTAAATAATCAAGTCGATTCAAGCTGCAGACTCCAGCTCCTCCGATACCTCCGCACCCGTCAGCCCTGCTCATAATTGACTGTGTGTCTCCGCAGCTGTAGGGATCATTTCGGTTGTGTGTCTGAATGGTTGTCTGGCGTATTCATCATGAGCACGGTGCCATGAGCTGTCGGGGCGGGGGGGGAAGGTTTGATTCCTGCACCGGGCTTCTCGGGCTCCTCGCTGCAGTTGTGAATCGGGTCCAAAATAAATCTGGATTGTCTCTGCAGATGAGTCACCTGATGCAGATAGGAAGCGCTGCCGTTTGAGTCTAATAATCAGAGAGAACATAATGTTCCCTTTGAAGCTGTTTCCCACTTATTTGCCTCTCTCTCTCTCTCTCTCTCTCTCTCTCTCTCTCTCTCTCTCTCTCTCTCTCTCTCTCTTTCTCTCACGGCTGTGATGTAATGCCTAATGCTGATTTAGAACGGTATAATGTAGCTTAGCCAACGCGCCGGGAAAAACCCGTCAGCATTACAGTACCTCTTGTCAGGTTGTAAGTATGCATAGCGGTGATTAAAGCCAGTTTTTGGCTTTATGATCCTCGATTAAGTCATTTTTAATAATCACGTACGCCCAAAGCCTACGTGGAAGTTAAACTGCCACAAAAATACGAGCCTTCCTCGGTAGAAAATCTGGATTATTGATGACTCCCGTTGTGTTGTGTGCCCGGGCTCTTCCAGGAAGAGGAGCTGCTGTAATGCCCTTGATTACTCGACATTGCTTGAATCTCATACACAAAAAAGGACAACAGGATCGATAATGGAAGCTTTGTTGTTATTCCAGTGATCAATACAGTTTGATTGTGCTTGTGGGTGTGGATGTGATTGCTCGCTTTCATAAATACATTTGTCAGCCTGCCTCTTAAATGATATTATGTTCCATATCCCCGCTTCGCATAAACGCTTCATCTGGATTTTATAGATTTATCTGTTGTCAGTGTAATAACCTGACGCTTTTGTTGCTGTGTGTGTGTGTGTGTGTGTGCGTGTGTGTGTGCGTGTGTGTGTGAATGTGCTGCTAATGAGCGGTGCTGCCGTTAATGACTCCATCAGGCTGTTTCTAAATGCACTTGTCACTCCGATGGGACACTACGCCAGAGAATCTGCCCACTCAGCAGAACGGGCTCAGACTCTGCCAGGGCACCAGAGACACACGCATGCGCACATGCCTTTGATGCACACGCATATTGCACACGCACACACACACACACACACACACACATAAACGGACACATGCTACACACTAACAATCAGTGGTGTGCACTCACTTGTCCATTAGTTTGTTTGTTCACTGGATCTTTGGCGTGTGTCATTTGTTGACAGTCGAACAATATGAGAGGGGCAGAGAGTTTGGGAGATGGAGAGACAGGGAGGGAGGGAGAGAGAGAGAGATAGGGAGAGAGAGAGAGATCACTTATTCATCAAGGCAAATGCATGTTAGTCTGAGCAACGGTTTGCATAGAAATATGAAATGTGCCACTGCAATGCTGCTGACTACCCGAATGAAATATTCATGTCGCAGCAGCAGATCAGATATATCAGTTCCCTTAAAGCCTCCTGTAGCTGAATGCTCCTAATTCTGTGTAATATGTGTGGCTCATTGACTAAACAGACTTTTCTTATGGTAGATAGAGCTCTACATCTTTTTTTTTATGTTTTGCATTATTTATGAACAGAGCAGCCTGAAGTGGCTCCTCGCCGTATTACTTGAATGATGTATTTGCTGATTGTTATTCTCGGGCTGATCTGTAGCTATGTCGGAGGAATTGGATTGTTCCCCCATAACAGGATACTGCAGCAGCACCACGAGCTGCACAGAAACACCATTGTGAGCTAAAGAGCAATAAAGTGTGCCATTGTTATCGAGGGAAACTGCGCTTTTCTCTCTCCACCCCCCCCAAGTGCATATCCTAACTTTTCCTGGCACGCTGCCAATGCGAATTAAGAGCACTGTGATGTATTTTTGTCTCAAAGGCAAACGTGTGAAAAATAGTGCGCCGACATACGCGTCTCAAACAGCAGAATGTAATATTGTGTTGTTCTTGATCAGGGGATAATAGACTGGGAAGTGAACAAAGCCCCGTTCTGTCCACGGAGATGCAAACGGATCGAAACCAAAGATGCACGCACGGAGTGAAGTCATTAATTACAGAAACAAGTGACCTTCACTTCTGTCCTGCAGCTTCCACGGCCACAAATTCTGCAAGAGCTGCGAGGCAGAGAGATGATTGGGATCATAATTCAAATGCCAACTTTATTCAGGCTTTGGGACGCACAGTTTTAACAGAGTGGACCACGAGGCATGAAGGCCTTTTGTCCCAGTCCTTTAAATCATCAAAGAATCATTGAGGTCATCGGCCTGTTAAGGGAACGGTCAAATATTTTGGCAAATGTTTGTAATTTGTTTTATTATAAAGAGCGAGATGATCAATACCGCTCGTGTTTTTACAGCTAATATGCAGGTTAGCTAAACTTAGCATACGGAGTGGAAACAGGAAATAAAAAGGGGTAGCATGACGTAGTGTTGCCAGATGTATGATAATTATTTTATTTACACGAATTTGATCATTTATCAGTTGTAAACTAGAAAGTAAAACCTGGATCACATCTGTGTTTATGCATCTCTTCTCACGTGACGTCTTTTCAGCTTAACACAAGTCCGTCCTGTTTCCTGTTTCAAAATAAAAGCCTTGAAATGAATAGTGTCGGAAACTCGACACAGGTTCGAAATGTTTGTATTGATCGTCCAATCCCGCACGGACATAACAACACAATGCGTGAATTGCTTTATCACGAGTTTGATGGGATTATCTTTATCGCTCTTGGCATAAAGAGTTGAAACGTGGGAAACTAGCGTGATTCTGGAAAGAAGCAACAAAACCATGCAGACATTGTTTTATTATAAAGCGTTAGATGATTCTGCTGTTTGTATAGAAAATGTCACAGTTGGTTATTTAGTTAAACTTAGCATGAAGAGGGGAAACTGGAAAATTGATGACGCGATATTATATGGAAGTAATCGTTTTATAATTAAGCGTTAAATAAGTTGATCAATCATATTTTTACAGTAATTGTGAAGATGCCACTGACACCACACTTTCCCCCTGTCTCTAGTTTATTCAGCAAAAATAAATATATTTGCTGTGACCATCATGTAAGATATGTGACCATTCAATCCCATCGACATGCTTAAAAAACACTTATAAATAATGAAACTGAAAAAAAACTAAAGTGTCCCTCAAATTCCACAAGAGGATAAACATATCCCTGAGTGGGTGGAGTACGTTACAGTCATTACGTAATCTATGTAACCAACTTAATGCAAAGTGTCCACTCAGTTTATCTTGTTGTAAGTATTAGAGCCTTTTATTTTTTACAGCTGAAGCCACCAGGGATGGTTTCCGAGGGAAGTTTACATTCTGCCCCTCTATCTCTCCCCAGAGAACTGGCCTGATTCTTTTTTTTTTTCTTTTTCATTGCCGCCTGCTGAAATTGGTTTCTGGTCGTATACTGCGAGGCCGAGCGTTGGAGAGAAACTGTATCTGCTGATACAGTTTGTTGGCTTGTGCCGAGAGCCATAAATGGGAAATGATAATAAAAAAGAGGACACACGCACACAAAGGATGGCTCTTGCTCACAAAATAGCTCAATAGTTTTTTTTTCTGTCTTCTCTTTCTTATATTTCGAGTCCTCGGTGCGGAAAGCGCTGAGCAGATTGTGACTGGAGATGATGTGGAGGTTTATACAAGGTCACAGCCCCTGGTCCCTGCGTTCAGAGAACATGGAGGGAGCTCCCGACTCCCGCGCTCACCTATAGGATCATCTGCAGCTGACTCAGCGAGGATCAGGGATCTGAGAAAACATTCAAAGGAACCAAGCAGCCCGAGGAAAAATAAATATACAGTGGATTGCAAAACCATGAACCCTTCCACCTCGGCTTTGTGCCGCGCCACCTTGTGGAAAGCAAACAATTGACCCCATTAAATCGCACAATAATATTATTGGGTTTGACTTTTATCTGGAGAGATCAGGAACAATTTCTTTTAGATACACGTTTCCTGCAGTGCTGCATATTAGAGCAGCTGTAATTGTGAAGGTTTGACCCGACGTCACATCGGGCTCACGCGGAGAACTGGAGGCTGCATGATGGATTAAATATCAGAAAACATGAACATTTCATAGAATATTCAGTAAGTGATGGTAATGAAGGTCAGTTATTATTATTCAAGGAAAGACGTGTTGGTCATGCGGCTCCTCGCTGGAGGAGAAGCTGCAGATGCTGCGTTTTGATTGATGTTTTCACTTCCAGCGTCTCCGACTCGAATTGACGAGAGAGATTTACATTCAAAATGCACTTTGTTGTGAGTCGTATGTACAAAAATAATTATAATTATGGATTTTTTTCTTTCTGTTATCCATAATAACTGACCTTCTTTATTGCGTATGTTGTATATTTGAGGTGCATTGCATTAATTTGACTGGTGCGTTTGTTCCACATGTATATTTTTTTCAGGAGTAATATCGAAGCACTTCAAGGACACTTCAGCTTGTGTTGTAGCAGCTGAGGATTAATGTAGGAGAACTTCTCCAGTTGATAGTGGAAGTGACAGTTTGAGGTTAATGTTTGTCAGAGTCAATGAGAGGCCTCGGCATTCTGAGTTCATCAAACACCTTGATTGATATTGAGTCTTGATATTTTACAGTTTAACCACAATCTTTAATTTGCTTATCTATAAATACATAGAAAACACAAATGCAAGGACATGTGTTCAAATTAATGGAGAAAACAAACCATCTATTTACGTTATATATGAACATAAATGCATTTTTCTGCAGAGTTAATTGTGGTGGACGGACATAATGAACAAAATGGAATTTCCTTATAAGAAACCGACTTACTGAAGATATCACATAAACCTTTGGTAGAATAAGTCTGTGGATTTTGTCCAATGTCACTTATATTTGAAGCTCTTAGGAAGAAATATCCTTCTGGTTAGTATAAACAGGAGGATTCATTATTTATATCCTGCTACTTTCTAATATGTAGGCTATGCAATGACACCTATCATTTTGAATACGTTATTTTTAAATTGTGAACTTGTAAACCTCACAATGAGACGACTAATTTAACGTGAGCTGTGAACAGCTGCTCTGTTTCCTTTGTGCATTGTGATGTGCAACAATGATGGAACATTCTACTTTTGCAGCACGAAGACTCCTCCTGTTAAAAGCTGCTTAGGATTAGTGAGCAGTCTAACACTGCAACACATTTCAACATTAATTTATGCGATCAGAGCTAAATTTACATTGACTGAGCCTGAAGGTCAGTTTTTATGTTTTATGCATATACAACAGTGATTGTGGAGGGAAATGCACATGTGGTGTGTGTGTCCTCACCACTCGGCTCTCGGGTTCCCTTGATATCGTTGCATTTCAAGATTCTTTGCAGCCACACGCCCGCTTGGGGATCGAATCACTCTGCTTCCTGTTCTGATGCAACATCTGATCTGTATGCCAGGTTTCACGCGTGTGCCCGAGTTGATATTCCGACAATATTTCAGTCGGAACGTTTCAATTTGATGTAGGAGGTAGATTCTGTCCCTCTTTCAGAGGCCGCTCAGGGCGTCACAGAATGTTTATGTTTACGCGGGTTGGTGCCGGGCGATAAGGAAACAGACAGATGCTGTCTTCTCATGCTTGATTTGTCTCGCTGACAATACAGAACAATATTTTGGGACTTTGAGCCACGATCGCATGCGGAAAATGTTTTTTTTTTTATGTTTCCACTGCGACGTGGGAAAAAGAAGGAGTAAGCGGTTTTCCCTGGAAAAAAGATAAAGCGTGCGCGTGCTGCGGTGCCACGAGAGTAATGGTATGTTGTGACTGTGACGGAGAAAGAATGCCGTGCTTTCGTAAGACACACCGCCATCGTGCTCCTCCACGCACAATCTGTGTCAGATTGAAGCGTTTACACTTGTTTGCTTCCCGCCCCTCAAACATATTCCTGCCTTTTTCTGCAGAGCTAAATTCAACGATCTGCCCTAAATCCCCATTTGAAGTAATTTAATTGAGTGTATGTATTGATTATGTGCCTCCCCCCCCCCCCTCCACTGTGTTTATTTTCATTTTTTAAGGCGGTAGGAGGGGGGGTTGTTGTTATGGACGTATCTTCTTCATTATGCTCAGACCTGTAGGAAAGAGAATCACAAGCTGTTTCTTCCTCACTGATGTGCTCATATCATTAATTCCCTTCTGACTGTGGCCTGGCCGGAAGCCAGAGAATTCTAAATCTGTAAGCAGTAAATTGTGTGCTGGGGTGGAAAAATCTATTAGATGTTTGAGCATGCCTCGAATTTGAATGGGAGAACGAGAGAGAGAGAGAGAAAGACACACTGTGAGGGAGAGAAAGAGAGGGAGGGGGAGAGAGAGAGAGGGGGGACCACCCAGCACACCAGCCATATCCTGTTATGCCTCACGCCGTAATCAAATTCAGCTTCTTCGAATAGCTATATTCATTAATAATTTGTGTTATTTTATTTCTGGAATGTCACATAATGTGTTTTTTCGACTCGCACGAGGGAGGGAGGGGAGCTGAGGGGGGGGGGGGGGGGGGCTGAAGGCTGGTGCATGGTTAAACAATGAGAACGGCCTCGGAGGAAATGAAGAGCTCCGTCTCTCCATTAGCGAGCTCTGAAACAACAGTTGTGTCTCTCCTCTCTCCATTAGTCAGGTCTGGAACAACAGAGATGCTATTGATGTGACCTCTGCTAGGCATCTTAAACAGGCGGGGGGGGGGGGGGGGGGTGCGGCTTCTCTCATGAGCACTAAATAAGAAGAAAACTAATTATTATTTAAACATATTTATTTAATGAAAAGCCTCAAAATAACAAGGACAAGGAGTCTTTTTAAAAAAAATTGTATTATCTCAAATTGTGTGTTGATTTAGGAACACTTCCCCTTCTTCTTTCTCTTTAAACAAATCGGCTGCCACTTCTCGTTACAGCCTGACTCACACTTAAGTGTTACTCAACCGTCAGCCTTTCTGGACTGCATTTGTCTTTGTCAAAACGATGCTCATTGCAAGTATTACAGCGACATTAATATTTCAGTGCAGATTTGCCTTTTGTGCACGTCTCTCTCTCTCTCTCTCTCTCTCTCTCTCTCTCTCTCTCTCTCTCTCTCTCTCTCTCTCTCTCTCTCTCTGATTCGTCTCTTTCTCCCTCACAGTTCGGCTCGTGCTGTCAGATAGATAGATAGATACGGGTGATTCGGTGCAGCTCAGTGGGCTTTCTAGACATCACAGATTGTACAGTGAATAACTCTGCATATTTTATGAGCACGCCCGTCCATCTGCTTTATGAAATGCATGTAAGACGTCCCTCTTCTCCTCTGGACGTCCTGCGGCGCACGAGGAGGAACTTGAAAGTCAAATCAGCATTAGGAAATCTGGGCTTGTGAAAGGAGTTTGAACAGTGGAGGAATTCCAGTTTGGACTCAGAGTAATTTGAGTCACTTGATATTACTGAGGATTCATATTTAATGTCACTTCATATTCTGCTACAACAGGGAACTAATGATGAGACTTTTATACCACTATCCTTATTGGACAGTTGGGGGCAGTACTTTTAACACAAATTAAAATGATAAAATATGATATTTTTACAGATTAAACTACTATTTTATTTATAAAAGAAACGTTAACCAGATATAATGGAAAAGGCCACTTACACATTCATTCATTAGTAATAATAATAATCCAATAATTAATTCTCTCAGTAGCAGTTTGTACTGAGTAGGCTCATAAGTACATTTTTACTAACTTTGACATTCAGTGCAGGACACATACTTGTAATCAAGTATTTACACATTGTTTTATTTACTTAAATCGATTTAACCATTTACAACACTAAATAACTAAGAGAGCCCAATATCTCTGATAGATGTATGAATAGATTTTTGTTTTATCTTTGGGAAGGGAATCTAGAAATGTGAGGATCTACAGCGATGTCAACGGAGAACAAAAGAACACACACACACACACACACACACACACACACACACACACACACACATGCACAACACACGCACATGCACACACACACACAGGACACAGGGATTTGTTGCTATGTGCTTTATCAGATTAATGCGTAACTGTGCCTTTTAAAAGATCCGGTTCTATTTCTGAATAACACCAATGACTTACCTTGGCCGAGCTTGATGTTTACCTCATGTAATCAGAACGTCTGTGCAATGATAAGAATAACCTGATGAAATACAGAATGTCAGGGTGTGTGACCTGATTGCTGCTGAATGACTGTTTAATTCTTCCTAATAGCTACAGGTCATAAATAAATAGAATAAAGAACAAAGCTCTTGGCGGCTGATTTCAGATCAGTTTCTCCTACATTCACTTTATGTCTGTCGTCATCTGTAAGGCAGAAGTGATGCGGGGGGGGGGGGGGGGGGGGGTCAAGGAGCCATGGCTGCAGGATGAATACTGTAGTTCACCGTATGGAAGATGGACTTACACCCTTGTAGAATAACATAGTGTTCATTTCACAGCACAGAGGTAATGCATTTCTCCCGCATTGGAAGGTAATTGCAATGGGGGCTTTGATAGATTCCAGACCTTTGGTGGGAGCAGTGTGTGTGTGTGTGTGTGTGTGTATATGTGTGTGTGTGTGTGTGTGCGCTCACACATTCTTGCTGGAGTACATAACTGCTCTTAATGCTTTTATTAGGCCGAAGAAATACAAATGGCGTCATCTGTATTTGTAAAGTACCCGCGTGCAGGTGGCGTAATGTATTTAGCTTTCTTTGAATATATATATCGCCTGCCAGGGGAGTCGGACGGAGCCGAAACAATAGATCACTGATGCCTCTCTGTCCTCTTTCTCAATCTGTCCATTTCCTTGTTCTGTACTGGCCTGAGGAGCACTTGGCGAAATGAGAGGCATTCAGCCAGGCTTGTGTGTTTTGTTTTCTCTCTCTCTCTCTCTCTCTCTCTCTCACTCTCCAGATTTTTTCCCCTCAGCCATAACTCAGGGGAGAGCTG